>NC_136905.1:84332170-84339556 GCF_949606895.1 Notothenia rossii | reverse complement strand
TCAGTATGTAGTGTCTCTACTTTAAAGAGTCCTCTCCTGATGATGTTCAGGTGTATATCAGTATGTAGTGTCTCTACTTTAAAGAGTCCTCTCCTGCTGATGTTCAGGTGTAGATCAGTATGTAGTGTCTCTACTTTAAAGAGTCCTCTCCTGATGATGTTCAGGTGTATATCAGTATGTAGTGTCTCTACTTTAAAGAGTCCTCTCCTGCTGATGTTCAGGTGTATATCAGTATGTAGTGTCTCTACTTTAAAGAGTCCTCTCCTGCTGATGTTCAGGTGTATATCACTATGTAGTGTCTCTACTTTAAAGAGTCCTCTCCTGCTGATGTTCAGGTGTATATCAGTATGTAGTGTCTCTACTTTAAAGAGTCCTCTCCTGCTGATGTTCAGGTGTATATCAGTATGTAGTGTCTCTACTTTAAAGAGTCCTCTCCTGCTGATGTTCAGGTGTATATCAGTATGTAGTGTCTCTACTTTAAAGAGTCCTCTCCTGCTGATGTTCAGGTGTATATCAGTATGTAGTGTCTCTACTTTAAAGAGTCCTCTCCTGCTGATGTTCAGGTGTATATCAGTATGTAGTGTCTCTACTTTAAAGAGTCCTCTCCTGCTGATGTTCAGGTGTATATCACTATGTAGTGTCTCTACTTTAAAGAATCCTCTCCTGCTGATGTTCAGGTGTATATCAGTATGTAGTGTCTCTACTTTAAAGAGTCCTCTCCTGCTGATGTTCAGGTGTATATCAGTATGTAGTGTCTCTACTTTAAAGAGTCCTCTCCTGCTGATGTTCAGGTGTATATCAGTATGTAGTGTCTCTACTTTAAAGAGTCCTCTCCTGCTGATGTTCAGGTGTATATCAGTATGTAGTGTCTCTACTTTAAAGAGTCCTCTCCTGCTGATGTTCAGGTGTATATCAGTATGTAGTGTCTCTACTTTAAAGAGTCCTCTCCTGCTGATGTTCAGGTGTATATCAGTATGTAGTGTCTCTACTTTAAAGAGTACTCTCCTGCTGATGTTCAGGTGTATATCAGTATGTAGTGTCTCTACTTTAAAGAGTCCTCTCCTGCTGATGTTCAGGTGTATATCAGTATGTAGTGTCTCTACTTTAAAGAGTACTCTCCTGCTGATGTTCAGGTGTATATCAGTATGTAGTGTCTCTACTTTAAAGAGTCCTCTCCTGCTGATGTTCAGGTGTATATCAGTATGTAGTGTCTCCACTTTAAAGAGTCCTCTCCTGCTGATGTTCAGGTGTATATCAGTATGTAGTGTCTCTACTTTAAAGAGTCCTCGAGGAGAGAGGAGAGAGGGGAGGGGGGGAGAGAGGAGAGAGGGGAGAGAGGAGAGGGGGGAGAGGAGAGAGGGGGGAGAGGGGAGATGGGAGAGAGGGGAGAGGGGAGGGGGAGAGAGGGGAGAGGGGAGAGGAGAGAGGAGAGAGGAGAGAGGAGAGAGGGGATAGGGGAGAGGGGGAGAGGAGAGAGGGGGGAGAGGGGAGAGGGGAGAGAGGGGAGAGGGGAGAGGGGGGAGGGGAGAGAGGAGGGTGCTAGTGAATTATTTTCAGAAAAAAAAAAGTTTGAGAAACACTGCGCTAGTGGATTGTCAAAGAAAAAAATGTCTATGATTAATGAATTAATCCATTTTTTTATTTTTTTATTTTTATTTTGTAATCATCTCGCGACCCCCACTTTGGGAGCCCCTGCTCTAGAACAGGGTTCCCAAACTTTTCAGCCCGCGACCCCCAAAATAACAGTGCTTGAGACTGGCGACCCCCTGTCGATGGGGGGGGGGTCAGCGAGGGGTGTGTGAGTCAGCAGAAGGTACAGAAGGTCCAGTTTTGATAGACACGGTTCACCACTGGGGGAGAGGGGAGAGAGGGGGGAGAGAGTCTGGTGGTGCTCGACCTCAGGCTGCAGCGTCTATCTAAAGTAAACATGGAGCCTGTCTGTGAAGAAGCTGAAACACACTTTATTTATGAAACCCCAGCAGGGGAGGACGTCCTCTCTCTCTCTCTTGTGACGTCTCTTTTCAAAGCCCTCACACCCTCAGGGCTTTGCTTTCTGAGTGGGTTTTAAGGAGATTTTCCCGGGAAGACATTTTTTGTTAAGCCCCTGGAGTCTCAGTGTTGAATGATGTGAGAGAGGAAGCGAGAAGGCTGGAGGACGCTCTCTCTGCCTTTTGCAAATACTGTGAATTGGTTTATTGCGTATTCTCATTCACACTGCGGGGTTCAGAGAGAAGGCAGTGTGTGTGTGTGTGTGTGTGTGTGTGTGTGTGTGTGTGTGTGTGTGTGTGTGTGTGTGTGTGTGTGTGTGTGTGTGTGTGTGTGTGTGTGTGTGTGTGTGTGTGTGTGTGTGTGTGTGTACACAGAGACTTCTACTCAATTCAGAGTCAATTCTACATATTCAACATATAAAAGTATGTTTTTATTTAGTGGTCTTTTGTTGTTCTGTTTGTACCAGCACAGATAAAAGGAACATAGAAAACATAGACTGCAGAAACGCCTGTTTCATGATTCAAGTCAAGTCGAGGCAATTTCTTTTCTTTTGCCAGATATCCCAAATGACAAGTTTGCCTTCAGGGGATGTACTTTGTGCACGTGACACCCACTGCCCTTGGACCGGCATTCAGATAAGAAAGAGGAAGAAGTGCCAGCAAAGAGATCTGAAAAAATGGAAGAAAGAAAAGAGGAAGAGAAAACGTTCGGATTCCTTTGAGCGGGCGGACAAGCGATAGACGTTTGAATAAACAACATCATAAAATGAGTGTGTTGACCACATGTGTCAAACTCAAGGCCCGGGGGCCAAATCAGGCCCGTGGTGGATTTAATTTCGGCCCGCAGGATCATTTCTAATCACTATTAGATCTGGCCCTCCGGTATATTGCACGCATGGGCGTAATTTCCACTGGGGACAGGGGGGACATGTCCCCCCCACTTTTCAAATGTGTTTTTTTTTTTTTTACGCAAGTAAAAGTGGTCATGGAGGAGCGTCTGTGTGTGTGTGGCAGGAGCGCATTTTGTGTGAGAGAGAGAGACAGAGAGAGTTACAGGGGTTGTCGTTAGCATCTGGTGCTAGCTCGGAGCTAACGGAGATTAGAAGCAGTTTCAACAATAAGGAGAGGGAGAGTCCTCTCCTGTCGAACTGAGAGGCTGAGGTAACATCAGCTCAGGGAGCTAAAGGACTCTGAGTGATTGTAAACTTTAGTTATCTCAGTGGGTCTCAAACGGTTTGGTCGAAACAAATATGTCCATCTATTTAATATAGTTGTTCAAAATAAGTTCAAAAGTAATTCCAATGTCAGTAAAAAATTAAAAACACAGTTTGAAAGGGAAGTGATTATTAAAATATACATAAATAAAAAGAAAGAATGCAGACTAGGTAAGATAAAGATAGGAGAGAGGAGTTGATCAATGTTCTGTTATTGGTTGTGAGAATATTCTAATGGTTTTTGGAATATTGAAATATATACAGTTCTGTTTCATATGAGTGTTGAGAGCTGTATCCATAAATCTCTTAATTTGTGCACCAGATTGATGCCTTTAACTTCAATTTAAAGAAAAAAATCTTACCGCGGGTGCATGCCCCCGGACCCCCCCCCCCCCCCCCCCTATAGGATGTGAGGTCATCACAAATAAAACAGGTTCATGGATAGATAAGTTTGCACACTCATTATACACACTACACATTTTTCTTGGATTAGTTAACACCATAGTCCCTAATATATATTTGTAGAAAGGCAGGAAATGGAATTAAATCGAGAACAATGTTTCATTGCGGAGGACACCCCTGTTTTGTGTCCCCCCCACTTCTCAAACCAAAGTTACACCCTTGATTGCACGCACACCTTCACTCCATCCTGAGGGTCTCCTCCGCTCAGAGCCTGAGCCCAAACATTGATGACCTTGCCCCCAAGATGAGATGCCAAGTATCTGAGCTAGCATCACAGAGCAGCACCCTGAGTCTAATGGATGTTTCCTTCTGCACTTTCTCTCTCAGGACAACAGGGCATGTTTGGTTTCTCTTTGAGGGAAATAGTTTTGTTGAAGCTGTTGTTGGCCTGTGGGAAAATGTACTCATAAGAAATGAATCTGGAGAAGCTGCAGATAGAGCCATAAGAAATGAATCAACTGATTATTTAATGTTTAATGTTGTTTTTATAGGCAATCATTTAAGCTTTGTTAGTTCCAGGTTTAATATGTGCAATAAGTTCATTTCAATAAGTTCTGCAATAAACATTGAACCAGTCCGGCCCTCCACTAGAACCCATTTTTTAATGTTGGCCCACTGTGTATTTTAGTTTGACCCCCCCTGTAGACTATCAGGATGACACATTTATAGATTGTAAATAGTTGTAGTACTGTGGGAAGCTACTGCACACACTCTTCCAGAGCAGCTCCAGTTATCATGGAGTGTTTGTGAAGTGACTTTTATAATAACCCTCCAGACGCTGTGTCCTCGAGGCCAAGTGGGTCGATCGATTAAAATAAAGTAAACAGGTACAACGAAAAAAAAAAGCAAAAAGATCATTTAATAAAAACGTCATAATTAAAAGTTAAACAATTACAAATATCAAAAGGAACTGTTGATATTAAAATGGTTAAATAAATAATATAGGATAAAACCCTTTAAGAACTATAAAATAAATAAAGCAATATAAAAGTAGGTAAATAATAAAGCCTAAAAGACCCTTTAAAGATGTGTGTTATCGTCATGGAGAGCGTCTGTGAAGTGACTGAATAACCCCCCCTCAAGACGCTGTGACTCAGACCCTGGTGACCATCACTGTGTTTGCCCTTAGCAACGACCAATCAGACAGAACCAGTTCCCCCCCGACCACCCGCTGACCGAGGCCTGCATCACACACACACACACACACACACACACACACACACTCACACACACACACACACACACACACACACACACACACACACACACACACACACACACACGCCCACAGACACACACACACACACACACACACACACACACACACACACACACACACACACACACACACACACACACACACACATCACACACATCACACACACACACACACACACACACACACACACACACACACACACACACACACACACACACACACACACACACACACACACACACACACACACACACACACACACACACACACACACACACACACATCACAGCCATCATGTCATTAAATCTGCTGATGACTCCACTGCACAGCGGCTCCTCACTAATAAGCATGAGTCAGCAGATCTGCTGCAGGACGGACATCTCTCTCTGTGGCTCTCGACTTCAGAAGGACCTCTAAATATCCGTGGAGGAAGCTCTCCGTCAGAGGGACAACCATTAGAGGACACCTATTGTGCAAAATCCACTTCTTCATGTCTCTTCTACATCAACATGTGTCCCCTCTTCTTCATGTCTCTTCTACATCAACATGTGTCCCCTCTTCTTCATGTCTCTTCTACATCAACACGTGTCCCCTCTTCTTCATGTCTCTTCTACATCAACATGTGTCCCTTCTTCTTCATGTCTCTTCTACATCAACACGTGTCCCCTCTTCTTCATGTCTCTTCTACATCAACATGTGTCCCCTCTTCTTCATGTCTCTTCTACATCAACATGTGTCCCCTCTTCTTCATGTCTCTTCTACATCAACATGTGTCCCTTCTTCATGTCTCTTCTACATCAACATGTGTCCCCTCTTCTCCATGTCTCTTCTTCATCAACATGTGTCCCCTCTTCTTCATGTCTCTTCTACATCAACATGTGTCCCCTCTTCTTCATGTCTCTTCTACATCAACATGTGTCCCCTCTTCTTCATGTCTCTTCTACATCAACATGTGTCCCCTCTTCTCCATGTCTCTTCTACAATGTGTCCCCTCTTCTCCATGTCTCTTCTACATCAACATGTGTCCCCTCTTCTTCATGTCTCTTCTACATCAACATGTGTCCCCTCTTCTCCATGTCTCTTCTACATCAACATGTGTCCCCTCTTCTTCATGTCTCTTCTACATCAACATGTGTCCCCTCTTCTTCATGTCTCTTCTACATCAACATGTGTCCCCTCTGTGGAAAGAGACTCTGAAAGTTTCAGGAACAAAGATTCTCTCTCTTTTTGATCCATTTCTATAAAAACCTGTCTGAAAATGAGCTGATCAGATTTTGGCCACTTGATGATGTCATAATGATGTTTTGTCTTGTGTAACCATTAGCCAATCAGCAACCAAGGTAACCCCCCCCCCCCTTATCACCTGAATCTCTTCATAGAGCACCATTGAGTTCTTTGTAACCAAATGTCTCTCAGAGGGGCGTGGGGAGGGGCTCCTTATTTTCATCTAAAGTAACAGACAGAGAATCAGCACTTTGGAAACAGGACTGAAACAGAGGGGATTATGGGTAATGCTGCAATGATCTGTTTGGTGTTTCAGCCAATCAGAGACAGGCTCTGGATATATCTGAGACCTGTGATATATTGAACAGTATGATAGGGGACCTTTAATGTGGAAACATTCGGCATTGAAGATATGCATCAACAGCTTCCTGCAAACAGCAAGTGTATTCAAGAAGCAGTGTACTTCTTTGCTGTCAGATGTATTTTATGTAAGCGTACTTTTAAATGAAAGACCCTCTGATGTGGTGGAGGCCACATGTTGTTGTGGTGTCTGAGGAAAACCTCCGGATAAACGGTTTGACTTTCCATTGTGTTTTTAGGTTTTGTTTGTTTGTCTCAGTCGCAGTGGGAGGTCATTTCCTTTTTGTGTGATTTACTTTGTGGATTTTCTTTTACAAAATAAAGGTTTATTTAAGTTTATTTTCAATGTTTGATCAAATCAACAGCTCAATTTAAAAAAAAGACTAGCATGCCATCATTGTCCCGGCAGTGGCTCAGTCAGTCGGGGCTTGGACTGGGAGCCGTAGGGTCGCCGGTTCCCGACCAGTTCAAAAACAAATGGAGTGTGGACTGCTACTTGGAGAGGTCCCAGTTCACCTCCTGCCCTGCCGTGGTGCCCTTGAGCAAGGCACCAGACACCCCCCTTCCCCCCTCACTCCCATTGTTCCCCGGGCAGCTGTACAATAGCTGCTCCTGGTACTACGATGGGTTAAAAGCAGAGAACACATGTCACTGTGTGCTGTGTGCTCTGCATGTGAGACCATTACGGAGGGGTTCATCCCTCCCGATTATATTCTATCAAACTTATTGTATTTCTTCAGTTTAATGTAATATGTGACGTATTACATGAAACTCTCATATTAAAAAAATGCAATTCACATCCGATATTAGATGTAATATAATATAAAATGAGTTCAGATGTGTTTCTTTCCTGGAGGTGACAGAAAGGGTTCCTGATTTTCCACATGTGATTCAAAGTAAACAAAATGTCTTATATGTA
>NC_136905.1:84324670-84327170 GCF_949606895.1 Notothenia rossii | reverse complement strand
AAACAAATGAGTATGATGGTGCCAGAGTAGGGAGGGACTTCCGCAGGCCGGCCGAATGCTGATTGGAGGATCGTGTTGCCAAGAGACTCTATCTGAGTCTGTGCACCAACCAAAGAGAACCAAGTCTAAACCATGGTATCTCTTCAGCTAGTCTGGACCGATCATAAATGTATGGGCACGCCCTGTGTAATAAAATGTATTGTCGCACGAGGTTCGAGGCTCTTGAAGGATTTGGTGGTTACAGATTACAGCTTTGCTGCCTGTGATTCCCCAAGATGTGATGAGTCCTTGTGATATATATATTTTGCTCTCTTTACAATAAATAGTTAAACTTAGAAGTTGTCTGTCTTTTCTGAACCCAACAGCTTGTACTGGCATATGATTTGATTGGCTGACGCTTCCATCGAAGCTTCAAATTTGTCGAAGCTTCAAATTCCTAGTATGTGCGAACCTACCTGGCAATAAACCTGTTTCTGATTTCTGATTCTGAAAAGTTGAACATTGCTCAACTTTTGAAGCGAGCAAAACGAGGCGATTGAACCACAATGCAGTTCGACAAAGCGTGACTTCACCCCATTCAAAGTGAATGGGCAGAAGCCTTGAAGCTTCAACGCACGCCGCTGTGTGGACGGGCCGTAACACTTGAACCTGAACACACACAAGGACGTGTGCAATATGTGGTGAAATGTGTTTTGGGGCCATAACATTAAATTACAACAGGATTGTACGGTTCTGAATGCATAATAAGTTAGTTATGATGTAATTAAAACAATATTGGATGATAGTCATTATTTTTGTGTGTTTTGGACTGAGATAAATCATGGGTCAAAACTGACCTGCGAACACCATGAACGGTGACAGCTTTCAAACACAACACAAGGGTTAAGGAAATGATTATAATTTCTGGTTGTGAGATTCACTTATTAATTGACGAATTATCACCATTTCAGCTCTAGAAGGCAGAATGATTCATTTACCAATGAAATGCACAAACAGTAGAAATGGCTTGTCATATGATCTTATTTTAAAGCTAGTGTCATTGTGGTTTCTGTCCCACTGCTTCAGGTCTACAAAGTGTTCTCTGCTTCCTCTCCTCTGATGGATTCGTCCCTGTGGGATTGTTAAAACACTGGAGCAAAATAACGAGTCCAAAAAAGAAATAGGGCCTCTCTCTTTAATCAAGAAACATTGATCCCAACCTCTTGCATGTTTGCTAATCAATTGACATCTTAGAAACATTTACTAATATCAGTTCCTAGTGAGAATTCTGCAAATATTTAGAAAGTGTGATCCTTGTTATCCAAAAGGAAGAACAATGCAATAAAGTAAGGAGCGGCCTTGGGTCCCTTGAAAAACGCTATACAAATTGAATCTATTATTATTATTATTAGTTCCAAATGGACCAATCCGTGGAGCCGTTACGTCCGTGGAGCCGTTACGTCCGTTAAGTCCGTGGATTGGTCCAAATGTACCAATCCGCGGACTTCCTCACACATTCAATCTTTTCACAGCTCCGCCAATTTCTCCTCCCTGAGACAGGGGGATGCGGCGAGGCTGTGAGTCCGTGTGTGAGCACAAACTCCCAGCCAGGCTGCGGGTGTGTGTGTGTTCGGGCTGGTTTCGGGCTGGGTTTTACTGTGTCTCGCCGTCTCGCAGAGGGTTAGGCTCACAGGGGGGGGGGGGGGGGGGGGGCAGGAGCTCCAACAAGCCGTGTAGGACAGAGAGTGAATACACATACTATACAGAGATGCTGTATGAGAAACCAATGTGAGTTTGGAACATTGAACAATGTGAATGTATTTTAGTAGACCTCATCAATGGAATTATGATCAGTGGAAATGGCCATCTCAGCAGGCGGTCTGAGCGAACGCCTGCTGAGTCTGTTCTCTTTTATCTAAGTCGTTGAGCCTCGTTAACACAGCATTGCTCTCGAGGGAATCCACTGGAACCAGCAGCACATTGATCCAAACAACCAGAGCAGCTGAAATATAAATGAAGGGTTTTCACTGCACTAACACTCCATCATCTTCATCATCTAACAGTGGCTGCAGTATTTCTATTCATTACTGTCCATATTGTGGTGTGGTTTAAACTATAATTATTAAGGAAATTATGTTTAAGCGTCTTTGAGCATTAGGGATAATTATTACTATTATAAGCACAGTGAGATTAACCGTGACACCAAAAGAGATTATGAACATGAAATGGATTAGTTTTCTGATGACCTTAATGATTAAAAGAGTCATTATTTTAGCCTTATGTCTTACACAAGTGGTGAAACACAGCAGCTGAGACTTATTGATTGTCACACTGACTTAATCTATACGTTCCCTGATGAGCAAACTGCCTTAGTTTCCGTTTACAGGAATATTATACATAATTAAACAAATCTCACTGAAACAAATATTCCCCAACATAATGACATAACAGAGAAAGAGTGATCGAGCAATCTCTGTAACATATAATAATAATAATAATAATAATAATAATAATAATAATA
>NC_136905.1:84304670-84319670 GCF_949606895.1 Notothenia rossii | reverse complement strand
ATCGGTTTCATTTTGACATCAAATTAAATCAAATGGGGCTCAAATGGACAATTACTTTGGAAATAAAAAAAGAAGATTAATATCTGAATGACTGTGCTGACATCCCAGTTAAGAGCCTTCACACTGAGCCAGCTTTCATCTCTTATTCCTGTTAGTTTAAAGCACATTATCGAGTTATTTTAGAAGTTTCTGGGTTGTTTTTTAACCTTAATGTCCTGCTAATCGCTAACATTAGTATGGATGGATGCAGGGTCACATCCAGGAGTGATAATCTGGATTTTCCAACATTAACCAGGTTGTTTTTGTAATGATTTGAGCTATAAAGACACGTTGAAAAGACACTTTAACACGAGCAATTTATGAAGTGTGTATGTGGTGTTCAGATGCAGGAGTCAGTGGGCTTGTCCTGCAGACATGCATGTCATTTGCATCGGACACTGCTGCAGCTCCATGACCCAAACTCTCTTTAAAGGGACAATCCTGCTTTTATTCAATGATATACTGGGTCTCTGCAGCCATATGCACACCTTTCAGAGTACTGGGGTGATATCAAACATGGCCTTTCTTCTATTGCATATACTGTTATATATATCAGTATATGCAATAGAAGAAAGAAAAAAGAATATATAGATGGATAAGATATGCTTTATTCATCCAAAATTGGGCAATGTTTTCGTTACAAAAGCATGTTAAAACAGCGCATTGCACATAATTAACATTAGAAAATAGACACATATACAACATAAACAAATCAAAATAGAAAATAAAACAGATTGAAAAAGTAAAATATTTATACGTGTGCAGATCTTTCAGTGTACTGTGGTGATATCAAACATGGCCTTTCTTCTATTGTATATACTGTTAAATAACTTAAATATATATATAGATGGGTGGAGTGATACAATATACTTTATTCATCCAACAATTGTCATATGTTTAGTTACAGCAGCGTGTTTAAAACAAGACATTGCACATAATGTGTCAAAAATAAACAAATATACAGCATAAATAGATCAAAATAGAAAATAAAACAGATCGAAAAAGTCAAATATATATATATATATATATATATATATATATATATATATATATATATATATGCAGACCTTTCAGCGTACTGGGGTGATGTAAAATATGGTCATTCTTCTATTGCATTAAATATATAAAGATAGATAGATGGATAGGTAGGTAGGTAGGTAGGTAGATGGGTAGGTAGGTAGGTAGGTAGGTGGATGGATGGATGGATGGATGGATAGATAGGTAGGTAGGTGGATGGATGGATGGATGGATAGATAGATAGGTAGGTAGGTGGATGGATGGATGGATGGATGGATAGATAGGTAGGTAGGTGGATGGATGGATGGATAGATAGGTAGGTAGGTGGATGGATGGATGGATGGATGGATGGATAGGTAGGTAGGTAGGTAGGTAGGTGGATGGATGGATGGATGGATGGATAGATAGGTAGGTAGGTGGATGGATGGATGGATAGATAGGTAGGTAGGTGGATGGATGGATGGATGGATGGATAGATAGGTAGGTAGGTAGGTAGGTAGGTAGGTGGATGGATGGATGGATAGGTAGGTAGGTAGGTAGGTAGGTAGATGGGTAGGTAGGTAGGTGGATGGATGGATGGATGGATGGATAGATAGATCCAAAATTGGAAAATGATTTTGTTACAGCAGCTCTATGTTAAGGCAATTACATATCCACAGTAGAAAAGACAAATATCACAAAGAATACAGAATATTCTAGATAATTTGGATGTTCTTTAAATGACAAATAAAGTACAGCATCAGAAATATGGACATATTCTACAGTAGCAGATATACATAGGGTCGTGTTTAAAGTAGTGTTACCTGATAAATCAATCCATTTCTTTCATTATCTTTCTTTAGCATATTCAAGAACTCGTGAATAATTAGATTTGGTTCTGTTTACTATCATCGTCACAGTCTGGGGTTTTTCTCCTCGTTGTGTTTGAAGCAAAGCTGTTAAAATTAATTTGGATATCAGCTGTCGTGAAGGTAGAACATGTTGTTTGGAAACATTATTTTAATGTGGTTGCTGTTGCCAATAGCAGCCGTAACAACTTCTGTCCCAATAACGTGTAAGATGGATGCTCTTGAGATGTTGATATCAGCTTTATTAGTGTTGATTGAAATGAATAGGCATGTCTGTACAGTCTGCCCTGAGACCAGATATACAGATGAAAGATTCAAGGCTTTTAGTGTACATAAGTACAGTGTAGATATGACAATGGAAATCTGAGGTCACAGGCTCCTCCAACAGTGCAACACAATCAAATAGTTAAAATAGTGCAAGGATAGTCTATATACAATATAAATACATAAATACAATTTCAAATAAATATAAGGTTTTCTTTGATATTTTTCTTGAGATATTTAAAATGGCACTGTCGTATACATTTAATTAATCCATTTGATGATATGTAATTAACTTAGGCACTCCTCCCATACAAAAAATAACTCGTATTCGAATACCTGAATCATTTCGAATATTCGATTAATCATTCCCATCCCTAGTGTTTAACAGTCAGATGGCCTATATAGATGGATAGATGGATAGATGGATGGATATATGGATAGATAGATAGATGGATGGATAGATAGATAGATGGATAGATAGATGGATAGATAGATGGATAGATAGATGGATAGATAGATGGATGGATAGATAGATGGATGGATGGATAGATAGATAGATGGATTGGTAGATGGATCGATAGATAGATGGATAGATAGATATATGGATAGATAGATGGATAGATGGATAGATATATGGATAGATAGATGGGTAGATAGATATATGGATAGATAGATGGATAGATAGATGGATAGATAGATAGAGATGGATAGATAGATGGATCGATAGATAGATGGATTGGTAGATGGATAGATAGATAGATGGATAGATAGATAGATGGATATATGGATAGATGGATAGATAGATAGATAGATGGATAGATAGATTGATAGATGGATAGATAGATAGATGGATAGATAGATGGATAGATAGATGGATAGATAGATTGATAGATAGGTAGATAGATAGATTGATAGATGGATAGATAGATGGATAGATGGATAGATATATGGATAGATAGATGGGTAGATGGATAGATATATGGATAGATATCTGGATAGATAGATTGATATATGGATAGACAGATGCTCAGGTCTGAATCTGGACTCTGGGAGAGAGTCACGTTTAAAATAATCTGTTTATAAAGATCCAGAAAATATACTTTGCCTGGTGCCTCGCATAGTTCTGCACTAAAGTCATCGATGTAAACAAAGCTTTGTTTCTACTGGCATGGATCTTTTGTTGAGCAACTGCACAGTGAAAATGAAAAGCATGATGCCACTAACTCAGCAGGATGATTCCTTATTATGGGATGGCCTCTTATTACACACTTTACAGCAGAGACACTTTCACTTAAGATTTCAGAACGTTTGCGTGTTGTTGCTTTTGATGTACAACTCCAGCAATCCTGATGATGGGTTAGCTGACATTTAAAAGTGCCTGCAGCTGAAAAATGCCAGCGACAGGTAATGGTTTAAAAATGTGAAAGTGAGTACCCAGTAATCCTGTGAGGGGGGGGGGGGGGGGGCCCTGACTCGCCTGTCATGATTTATAGTCAGAAAAGAGGGCAATTCTTTCATGTCTGTCTTGAGAGCTCCATCTTTGCCTCATAGGACGCAGTTTGGAGTTTACTTCTAAGTTTTGATTCATGTCTTCCAGTGGGAGTGGGTTTGTCTGTACTCAAGATCAGAATGTCTTCTAGGGAAGGGGAACGTAATGAGCCCGTGGCACCTCATTTAAAGACGATGAGACCCTTTTCTCTGTTGGAGCCCCTCTTTGAGATTCAGACTGAAACAAGTTTCTTTCTTACCTAAAACCTTCGGCTGGGTGCAGCTTTGAAAGTTCTACCGACTTTGGCAGTGTGTCCGCTGGGTTTTGAGGCTTTACATCATTTAGTCATCTCTAAAACCAGCTTGCCAAGTGATACCTTAATCCCCCCCCCCCCCCCCCCCCCCCTGCAGTGAATTATAATCATGAGGCTACTTTTAGCTATTTGTGCTGCACACGTTTCAGCTGTGATGTTTTGCAGTTATAAGAAGCTCCACCTGTGTGTTTACAGCTAACTGACAAGCTCTGCTACCCTTCCTCTCTTCACACATGTTAGCAGCTATCCAGAGGCGCTGTCACACCAGTGTTTCCCATACATTGATTTAATTGTGGCGGGTCCCCGCAATTAAATATCGTCCGCCACAAATGGATCTCATAAAAGTATTATTATTATATATATCTTTTTTGGTGGTCTAATGGATAGTGAGGTGGGCTGATGATCGGAAGGTTGCGAGTTCAAATCCTGCCTGGAACACCACTACTAGTGTGCCCTTGAGCAAGGCACTTAGCCCTCGGTTACTCCAGGGAGAATGTCCCTGTAATTGTAAGTCACTTCGGAATAAGGCGTCTGCCAAATGCTTAAATTGTAAATTATATTTTTGGGAGAATAAACCCCACAGATCCTCAACTCATAATAAAATGGCGGCTTCACAAAACCCTTTTTGAGTTTTAAGGGGCGTGGTTTGCAATCCGCCCAGCCAATCAGAAATGGGAACCTTTTTCTCCCATGAAGGTGCCTGCTCTCTAGCAGGGGGTGGAAAGGTTCTCATGAACTAAGCTCTAGTTGCGGATTTTTTTTCTGAACTACCGTAATTTTCGGACTATAAGCCGCACCTGAGTATAAGCCGCAGCAGCGACATACCACTCTCGGTTCCACTTTTACTTTTGCGCGCTACCTGTCTCACTCTTTTCCGGCCTCCAGCTTTTCCTGCTGGAACCCGCCGCTTAAAGGTGGGGGTCCGCGGACCGGCCATAGAGCCCATAGAGTTAAAGGTGTTGGCCGTTAGCTGTAAAAATCCATAGATTAGCCGCACCGTTATATAAACCGCAGCGTAGAAAAATAGGGAAAAAGGCGCGGCTTATAGTTCGAAAATTACGGTATATCGGAACTATACTGGGAAAAGTACTCCGGTGTGAAAGCGCCTCATGAGTCTTGTAGGGACCCTGTGTGTTGACAACAGGGAAAATAGAACTTGATGTTGGCTGAGCATAAAGCAAAACAGATGTTTGAATCGGAGAGAATGATTTGCTCAAACACTGTGGTTTGGATGGGAATCAGAGGGAGCAATGTAGGGCTGTAGTAATCTGTGGGTTAGTCGATCAACACAATATTAATAGATTTCAGTTGTTGGAATTGAGGGTCTTTTGCAAAATAATGATTCCACATGTTAATCATCACCACTGTACCCAGTCAGAAAAGTGTCTCATGTTGTACTGTTTGTTCAATGTTTAGGAATGTTTTTGCTTTATGTTGAAAGAAGGCAATTTGTAAACTTGCTCATTTGTGTAAAGCTTCTTTGGTCATTAAAAAAACACGAGTTCTTAACAGAGAGACCTCGCTTTAAGGCATTACTGTCACTTTAAAGTGTATGTGCAAGGGCTGTAATAATCTGTTGGTTAGTCGATCAACACAATATTAATGGATTTCAGCTGTTGTAATTGAGGGTCTTAGTCTTTTGCCAAATACTGATTCCAAATGTTTATTAGTACCAGTGTCACCGCTTGTTGAAAGAAGGCAATTCGTAGAAGTCTTTTTTAATTTGTCAACAGTTAGTAATATAAATACCTTTTGCTTTCGTGTCACTTTAAAGTGTATGTGCACATGTATGTCGTGTGTTATTCCTGGTTGCTGGCGAGGATCAGGTTCATGCAGCAGAACAGTAGCTAGCGTCCGCTGGTTGGATTTGTAAACCTGACAAACCTGCTTGTCAGTTTGCTTTCCGACGTCAGCTCATGTCCTGGGTGTGTTGGAGGGATAATAGGCTTCTTGTCTGAGGTGGTAGTGTTATATATCAGCTGACTAAACATTAAAGGAACATTTCCTGGGGGCTATTCGGCCTTGTTTACCCTGAGGTTATGCACAACTGTGTAGTGTTGACAACAGCAAATACGTTATTTGATCTCTCTTTGGAATAGATTACTGCACTTCTACAAGTCCAACAACATCTGTTTCCTTTTCTTATTACTGCCGATTTTTATTTTTATTCCATATTTTATTCATTTTTATTCAGTTCCATTGCAATGTAATGTAAATACTGTTATATTTATTATTATATTTTTTATATTTTTCTAGTTTTTTTATCTGTGTTTTAATGGTTGGTTTACTTTTATGTATGCACCACAACACCTAGTCAGATTCCTCGTAAGTGTAAACCGACCTGGTGATAAACCTGTTTCTGATTCTTCAGGTTATGCACAACTGTGTTAACACAACAGCAAATGCGTTATTTGATCTCCCTGTGAAATACTAGATAACTGCACGTCTTCTGAATACATTTCCATACATTTAGCTTGTTTCTAAAGGAGGCTGTGGATGTGCTGGACTCCCCAAAGTCTATTCTCCTTGCACGAAACCCCCCACACAGGTGACCTCATCACCTCGTCTTCTATAAACAGTCAGGGGAAACCTCACTGCCTCGTGTCGAACAACGAGTTTAGACTCTAGTGCAGTTTCTCAGGCTCAGCATGCCGTCGCGCTGCAGCTAGCGGTTCCAGCTCACGCAGGCAAATTCACTGGCTGATTGCCATCGTTCTGTAAAACACAACAATGACTGCAATTCTCCGCACTTATCAGTTATCAGCCACTCGTTAGGTCATGCAAGAGTTAAAGGCTTATTTGACTGTGACAATCCCAGATGATACAGATAGAAAAGACCATCAGATGCAACATGTTTCAGTTTAACACTTATTTTACGCTGTGTGTGGAAAAGATACTGTGCAAGAAGCTAAATGATTTCCTTCCACACATAATGAAGAGTGCCAATTAGGATTAGTCATAACTAGAATGTAAGGCAAAACGTATTAAGAGAACAACGGGCAAAGTAATCAGGATTATACGTTCAACCCTCATCATGTGCCGATGATGATGACAAATCTGTGAACTGATTTATTTTCTGTTTCTTTCTCATGGGGACGCTCATCACTTCTAGGTCAGTGGCTGTCAAAGGCCTGGAGTTGCATGCCATTTTTATCCTGCCTCGGCACAAATAGGTTGAAAGCACTTATTTTTCTCTGAGAGAGGAACGTGACATTGCTGAACACGGCCCCTGATTGAATTACTCTCCCTTTTTTTGATATGAATCATACTGTCACCTTTTGTCATCCAAAAAGTCCTTTTTCATATTGTAGTAAAAGGAATTCAAAATGCAGGAGGCTTTTTTAAAATCATATTTTTAGATTAGAAACCTACAACTGTGATGTTTTAAGACCAGCTCACGTTGTAACTAATACATGAAAGGCTGATCAAAAGCCTTTTTGTTAAGCTTTTACTATTTAGGAGGGATTATTTTGTCCTGCACAAGTGTGATAATGTGTACCGTTGTATAACTCTCTGTAATGCCTGATTAACATGTCTGATTTGTTGTTCAAAACCACCACACCGTGCATACGTGTACATGTATGTCCTAGAGGGATGTGCGGGGAAACAAAAAGCTAATTATGTTATTTGTGATAAGGAGACTAAAGGGCTCAGAGGACAAATCAGTGCCAATATGTTTTGTTTGTTTTGCCTTTTATCTTTTCCTAATTGTAAACTCCATGTCTTGCAGGCAGGTGATAAAAGGGGAAGCCAGCTGTTCTCTCGCAGCTTAAAGAAGACCCAGGACAGAAGTGGAGAGAGAGAGATATACTAAGTTGGAGGGGGATACACCACTGCCAAGGGAAATTAGGATGAATGTGCCCCTGTACCACTGACGAGCAGAACTGGAATGATATCTTGACCTTTTTCCTGGAAGTGACCAAGTCAGCGATGCGTGGGGGGAAATAATGGCCAAGAACAAGGATGCACGCCCCCCGACATTCGCCCTCAGTGTGGTTGGCCTCTCGGGGACGGAGAAAGAGAAAGGGAATTGTGGCGTTGGCAAGTCCTGCCTATGCAACCGGTACATGCGCCCCAATGCGGACAGCTACTACTCAGAGCACACCTCAGTTCTGAGCACAATAGACTTTGGGGGACGAGTTGTAAACAATGACCACTTCCTGTACTGGGGGGAAGTGGCGCATCGAGGCGACGATGGGTTGGACTGTAAATTACAAGTCATTGAACAGACAGAGTTTATCGATGACCAGACGTTTCTTCCGCATCGGAGTACGAACCTACAGCCGTACACCAAGCGGGCGGCAGCGTCAAAGCTCCAGTCGGCGGAAAAGCTAATGTACATCTGTACGGACCAGCTGGGCTTGGAGCAGGACTTTGAGCAGAGGCAGATGCCCGATGGAAAGCTAAACATCGACGGCTTTGTGCTCTGTATCGATATTAGCAAGGGTTGCAATAGGAAGTTTGAAGATCAGATGAAGTTTGTCAACAGCGTGTACTCCCAAATTGTCAAGTCAAAGAAGCCCATTGTCATCGCTGCCACAAAATGTGACGAGTATGTGGACCAGCATCTGAGGGACCTGCAGGCCTTTGTTGCCAACAAGAAGAACCTGCTGCTAATTGAAACGTCAGCACGGTGCAACATCAACGTAGAAGTTTGCTTCAACGCCCTAATCCAACAGCTGGATAAAACAAGGGGGAAGCCAAAAACTGTGCCATACCTGGACGCCTATAAAATCCAACGGCATCTTGTAGCCTCATTAACTGATAGATTTGAGAAAGTGATGAAGCACACAGTGAGAGATTACCACACCACGTGGACAACGGTGAGTAATAATCTGAAGGGCCAGTCTGACTATGATGATTTCATCACGTTGGAGGGCACCAGGAAAGCACGCAACATGTTCACAAAGCACATTGCACAACTGAAGCAGGAGCACATCAGGAGAAGGAGGGAAGAGTACCTGACGACGCTACCGAAAACCCTGAACAACCTCCTCAACAACCTGGACGAGGTCGAGCACCTCTCCTGGCCCGAGGCTCAGAGTGTGATCCGGAACAGAACTGACTTCCAGTACTGGTTTGTCGTTCTGGAGAAAACGCCGTGGGATGAGACCGACCATATCGACATCAGCGATCGCAGGATACCCTTTGACCTCCTCGAAACACCTGATGGGGAGAGAATTTACCATAACCACGTCCAGCACTTGCTGTCTGAGAAGAGAAGGGGGGAGATGAAAGATAGGTTCAAGAAGACACTGGATAGGGTTCATTTCATCAGTGCAGGGCAGCCTTGGGAGGAAGTCATGTGCTTTGTCATGGAGGACGAGGCCTACAAGTACATCTCAGAATCAGATAGAAGGGATGTTTACTGTAGACACCAGCAGGAAATAGTTGAAAGGGCCAAAGAGGATTTTCAGGAAATGCTTTTTGAGCATGCTGAGCTTTTCTATGACTTGGATCTGAACGCCACCCCCAGCTGCGACAAAATGAGCGAGATCCACTGTGTGCTGAACGAGGAGCCCAGATACAGAGCACTGCAGAAACTTGCCCCAGATAGAGAGTCACTCCTTCTCAAACACATTGGCTTTGTATACCATCCCACTAAAGAGACATGCCTGAGTGGGCAAAACTGTGTGGATATGAAAGTAGAGCAGGTTTTAGCAAACAGGTTGGTGCAGCTGGACCACGGACGCTCTAATCTTTACTATAGCAGTGCCAACATTGATAAGATCAACCTCTGCCTCCTGGGAAGGGAGGGTCTCTCACAGGAACTCGCCAACGAGATCAGAGCCCAGTCCACAGACGACGAGTACACCTTAGATGGAAAAATCTACGAACTGGAGCTTCTTCCCGTGGATGTCAATTCCACGCTTCTCTTCAGCCATACGTGGGTCAACACTTTCAAGCCACATGGCTGCTTTTGTGTGTTCAACTCCATAGAGTCCCTCAACTGTATTGGAGATTGCATAGGCAGAATCAGAGCAGAGATAGCACAAAGTAGACGAGATAGGTTTGCACAGCCACTTCCGTTCATTTTAATCCTGGCCAATCAGAGGGATAATATTTGCAAAAACATACCCATCCTGAGGCACCAAGGCCAACAGCTGGCCAACAAGTTGCAGTGCACCTTCGTCGACATCCCCTCGGTGGCCTTTCCACGTAAATTCACCGAGTTCCAGGTTAAGCAGGGTCTTCGAGCGGTACTTGAGGGATTGAAGCATAACTTTGACGTCTTGGCTCCACTGCCATCTATCAAAGACATGTCAGAGACAGATCTTAGAATAGTCATGTGCGCCATGTGCTGGGATCCTTTCAGCGTTGACCTCATCCTCTCCCCTTTCCTAGACTCACACTGCTGTAGCGCCGGGCAGCCTGGCCAGAGCAACACGCTGATACTAGACAAGATCATCGGGGACAGCAGGAGGAGGATCCAGGTCACCGTCCTGTCCTACCACACTGCCATTGGTGTCCGCAAAGATGAACTAGTCCACGGCTACATCTTGGTGTACTCTGCCAAACGCAAGGCTTCTATGGCGACGCTGCGGGCGTTTTTGGCCGAGGTCCAGGACGTGATCCCTGTCCAGATGGTGGCGATTACAGACAGTCAGGCAGACTTCTTTGAGAATGATGCCATCAAGGAGCTGATGACAGAGGGGGAGCACATTGCCACAGAGATTGCTGCCAAGTTCACGGCCCTCTATTCCCTGTCACAGTATCATCGGCAGACGGAGGTTTTTACACCCTTCTTCAACGAAGTGCTGGAGAAAAAGCCGAACATTGAGAGTTCCTTCCTGTACGACAGTTCGTCACGGGAGTGCACCACTGGAGCGAGTGAAGACGTGTTCCCCACCTCGCCTCATAGCCACTCCCCGGCTTACAACACCTATTACCCAGAATCTGATGATGACAACGAGGCCCCGCCACCTTACAGTCCAATAGGTGATGATGTTCAGCTTCTCCCCACACCCAGCGAGCGGGCAAAGTACCGCATTGACCTAGAAGGCAATGAGTACCCAGTCCATAGCACCCCGATTGGAGATCATGAGCGCAACCACAAAGTGCCTCCACCTGTCCGGCCCAAACCAGTGTTGCCCAAACCTAATGTCAAAAAGCTGGACCCCAACCTGTTGAAAACCATCGAAGCTGGCATGAAAAGCAACCGTAGGATCCCACGCGGACAATTGACGCACGGTGAGGACGTGGATGCGTCAGACAACTATGCAGACCCAGTAGACACCTTGTTGAGGTCCAGATACCACAACGACGATATATACGCCGTGCCCGAAGACTCCCACAGCCGCCTGGTCAAAATAAGGAACTCCTTCGGTGGATCGCACAGCCTCCACGGAGGAGAGGAAGAGAACGGGTTTGACAGAAAGTCTCAGGCTGCACGGCGGCCATCAAAATACAAACATCGTTCTAAAATCCTGTTCAGCAAAACGAAGGCCTACCAAAGACGGTTCCAATCGGACAGCGATGGCGAAGAGTCTGGTCCTGCCACGCAGAAAAAGAAAAAGGGAAGAGCCCACCGAGGCAGCGAGGAAGACCCATTACTCTCCCCTGCAGACCCCTGGAAAGGTGGGATAGATAACCCCGCCATCACCTCCGACCCCGAGCAGGAGGACAAGAAGATGAAGAAGAAGAAGAACAAGACAAAAGAACCGAAGAAGGTGAGTTCTTTCTTGTCATGAATCCGACTTTTGAAGAGTTTTAATGCCATCTCGATTTTAGCAAGCAGGATAGTTCAAAAGAAAGCAACAAAGATGCTATCACTCAAAGACGCCAACAGTCAAAGACGCTAACAGTCAAAGACGCTATCAGTCAAAGACACTAACTCAAAGACACTAACTCAAAGATACTATCACTCAAAGACACTATCACTCAAATATGCTATCACTCAAAGATGCTATCAGTCAAAGATGCTATCACTCAAAGACACTAACACTCAAAGACACTAACTCAAAGATGCTATCACTCAAAGACACTAACTCAAAGACACTAACTCAAAGATGCTATCACTCAAAGACACTAACTCAAAGATGCTATTACTCAAAGATGCTATCACTCTAAGACACTAACTCAAAGACACTAACTCAAAGATGCTATCACTCAAAGACACTAACTCAAAGACACTAACTCAAAGATGTTATCACTCAAAGATGCTATCACTCTAAGACACTAACTCAAAGACACTAACTCAAAGATGCTATCACTCAAAGATGCTATCACTCAAAGATACTAACACTCAAAGACACTAACTCAAAGATGCTATCACTCAAAGACACTAACACTCAAAGACACTAACTCAAAGATGCTATCACTCAAAGATGCTATCACTCTAAGACACTAACTCAAAGATGCTATCACTCTAAGACACTAACTCAAAGACACTAACTCAAAGATGCTATCACTCAAAGATGCTATCACTCAAAGATACTAACACTCAAAGACACTAACTCAAAGATGCTATCACTCAAAGATGCTATCACTCTAAGACACTAACTCAAAGATGCTATCACTCAAAGACGTCAACTCAAAGACGCTATCACTCAAAGATGCTATCACTCAAAGACGCTATCACTCACAGACACAAAGATGCTATCACTCACAGACGCTATCACTCAAAGATGCTATCACTCAAAGACACAAAGATGCTATCACTCAAAGATGCTATCACTCAAAGATGCTATCACTCAAAGATGCTATCACTCAAAGATGCTATCACTCAAAGACACAAAGATGCTGTCACTCAAAGATGCTATCACTCAAAGATGCTATCACTCAAAGATGTTTTCACTCAAAGACAAAGCGGTGTGATGTTGTAGAGCTTCAGAGCATTGAGTCTGAGGGAGAAACTGAAAGAGCGCAGAAGAGATAGTGTATCGTGAGCAGAGTGTGTGGGTGTGAGATATGAGCTGATTTCTCTTTTAAATAGACCAGGGACTCATGGTGAATATAAACTAATTTGATAATTGATTGATCCCCCCCAGGCTGAAATAGTTTATAAGCCTCCTCACCTTACAGCCCCCCATAAAAGCAATAAAAGCTTTTGTAAAAGACACACTGTTCGGCACAGTAGGGCTCTGTCTGTATAATAAGATGCGTTCTTATCCTTTACAGCCGCTCTCTGAAGGCTGCTCTGAGGCGGCTGAGCACACACGATACAGGATGAGCATTTAATACAGCCCCTATCATACAAGACAACTGCTGTGGAGGGACATTAAACCAGAGCGTTCCTGTTGAAAAACACACATATTTATATAAAGACAATCGAATGGGTCCAGGCATGAAAATATAATAAAATAAGAATACAAATATGGACATATCTACGGTAGAAAAGATCACAAAAAAGACACAACATATACATAGGATAGTATATCAATAAATGAAATGACAGTTGTATTAACTTGATTTGAGCCTTGTTTAGACAAACTTGCACAATTTCAGATGCTGCAAATCTTAATCAGCAATATTTCATTTTGATTTGTTCCGTTCATGGTATGCACAACTTAATGTATAATTAGTGTTAACAAAACATGTCTCTGTAAACACACCATTGACCGAAAAAGAGCAGAGAGAAGAAAACAATCTTATGGCGCATTTCCACTACAACGCGGAGCGAGGTTTAAGGGTGCCGTGCCCGTTTTTGGTTTTTGGTGCCCGAGTTTCCACTCGGCGTAGTTCCGGCTAGCGGATACTGTTTCAGAGTTGTTCTGGCTCTCCAAAATGTAGGTTCTTTTCGGGCCAACAGCCGGGCTGAGTATGCTAACCTAGAGAGAGAATCGCTGGCAAGGGGGCTAAGACTACAACAAGATGAACATATTTGACCGTGATTTAATTGTAATACACGTTTCTAAATGATGCCGAAGTAACAACATACTGATACCGGTTAGTAAAACCATGAACTAATGCTTTGACCAGTCTGCAGACAGACGGCAGGAGAAACACCTTTTTAAAATGCGTGTTTTCTGAATGGAGTTTGGCTAAGCTAACGCAGTATACGCTCCGACCGTCCACACTCACAACAACGGCCTACATACATAAATAAACCAGTGACTGTATTCTCCATGACACAGACAGTCTGTGGTTTGGACTTGTTTAACTTCTGTCTACTTTCTGAACAGATATGAGGAGCTGTGAGCTCTGAGGGCTAACAGCTAATAGCTAATTTTGGTTCTATGTTTCTCATTGAAGATGACGTCACGGCTCCGCCTACACTGCGTTACTATAGTTACTGCCCCAGTTCCTAAACTGTAATGGAGACGCAGCATAAAGTGAGCCTGGCCTAACGAGGCCTAACTATACCGTACTAAGCCGTGCGAGGCCCTGCAGTGGAAATGCGCCGTCATATGACCAGCCCCTTTCTCAAAAAATAAATAAATATATATATGGTCTGTCCTTCATATTTTCTGATTCACAGCCAAACGTAACGGTATCCTAGGATAATAAGAGAAACTAAAAAAAATACTTATTTGACAGTTAACGGAAAGAAACAAAACAGCAACACCAAAACATCACATGAACACGGAAAAGTGTCCAACTGGAGTAGAAGGTGGAAAGCGGTGCATCATAATAATAATAATAATAATAATAATAATGGGACCTGCAAATAAAGAACAGACATCACATCAAAGACATCACAAAGCTTCACCAATGGAGGCCCAGGCTACATGAACGTATTCACATCCTGCTTCATGTTTACAATATGATTTCAAATAAAATGTTGTTACATGGAAACACACGATAGAAGAAGTGTGCTGTTGGAAGTACTGCTGTTTAACACCGGCAGCGTTAAGCAAACTAATCACAGCACGCTCGATTAGTCCGTTTCCTGCAAACACACAATTGGACTTTGACAAACGCACACGTGCACGCGAGCACACGTGCACGCGAGCATCAGATAATAGCGTGCACATCAGTATAGAAACAGCCGGCGCTGTAAGAGAGGAGAGCAATAAGGAAGAAGCACAAGGTACAACATGGAAGGTGTTTAGTCGCCGTCCCGGCCAATTAGAGTTGAGCCTGAACCT
>NC_136905.1:84284552-84304470 GCF_949606895.1 Notothenia rossii | reverse complement strand
CCAAAGTCGCCTTCTAAATAAAAGCATGTCTAAATAAAACAGGAAGTTACGTTATGACACGTATAATGCCATCTCCTTTTCAGGTTCAAAGAACACACATCGGGTTATTTACATAAACTATTCATATTGCAAATACATTTTTTAACCAGGAAGGGAAGACGGACCCATGTGATTTGCAATATCGCAATATATTACATGGCTTAGTTGAATACTGGATTCTGATTGGTCATTTCAGAACACGTGACAAGTTGTTAATCCAGTAGTATAGTGTCAAGGACTTATTGCCCGTTGTTAAGGACGCTCACATCTGCAGAAAGAAGTCCGGTTGATTTAACTGTTTGCTTGTCTTAAGTTTTCCGTTGTCTCCCGTCTGAGAGCAACATGGAGGATTTTAATATACATGTTAATATATGTGGAGGACACAGGATGAATAGTTAGTGGCTGATGAGTCCCCAGCGAAGAAAAGTAAAATACAAGAGGGTCAAGAAAACAGCGGAGAAGTAAGAAAGGCGAAAAGACTAACTATTTAAAGACTAGCTGATCGGCTACGGGGCAGAAACCCTCCACACGGAGCTACGGCCCTTTTTACGAAACGGTCCAGACATCAAACGGCAAAGCATATTCAGTGTGCAGTTCCTTTGGCACTAGGGCAGGGATATCTAGATACTTCCCAAGGTTTGACATAATGAACTGTGTTACTTTTAAAGCAAGCAGCGATGTTTTCAAATCTGTAATCAAAAAGCTCCTCAAAAACACTATCGAAGCAGTTCCTGCCGTTGCTACGTAGTTCAAACGGTAACAACGGACTATTTTGATTTGGTGAAGGACACCCGGTAGGCTGATCAGGCTTAATGAGCGCCTCGCTGCACATCGTCCCTTAAATACCGTATCACAATACTTAGCATATCGTAGAATCGCAATACTATCGTACCGTGGCTTGTATCGCGATCGTATCGTGGGCGGCCTGGTGATTCCCACCCTTACTGCTTACTAAACAAACAGGTTTAAAAACATCCGTCTGCCGGCTAAGAGTTAAATCTTTGGGAAGAGAACCGAGGCCACAGAGCTCCACGCTGCTGAACTCGATTAGAGACGTTTTATTAAATGTTTCCTTCTCCCCAGAGACATGAAATGGTATTTGGCAAGAAGACTGGAGAAAAGAGGGAAGGAAGAGAGAGAGGAAGAGCAATGATTAAATGGCTTTTTGATGTTGATGCATTTGGAAGTCCCGTTGGTTTTTATCTGCCCCAGCACTTAGTATAATGTGAGGGAAAGAAGAAGGAGCCTTTTGAACAAACTTCCATCAGCCTTTTGAATGAAGGCAAACACGGCTTGGACTAAGTTTGCTTTGGGAAGTATTACCCTTTTTTAAAATCACTTTGAATGTGCGTTAGTGTCACTTTATGTAATATAGCCCTGTAGTTTTCCTTTCCCCCATTTGTCTGAGCATCTCTTAATTACATTACATTACATTCTTTATCCAAAGAGACCAACATACTCAATACTGTGGACCAGGGGGGTCAAACTCAATTTCATCGCGGGCCACATTCACATAAAGGTTGCACTCAAAGGGCCGGTTGTAACTATATAAATATATAATTTATATATAAAATAATGTATTAAATTACATTATTGCCTCTGAATTGGTTTATTATTGGATAGGATAATAACTTAGTAATTAACTACGTCTGAAAGCAGAAGTCCAGGGCAAATAATTGCAAATCTCTTCAGTGTGCATGTCACAAAACGAGATGCATTGTGGGACATGTAGTTTATGGGCAACCTGCTTCTGTAGAGTGGCATGTAACCGTGTAATATACGTGTTATATTCTTTGCAAGCTCTTGCGGGGCCAAATAAAATGAAGTCGCGGGCCGGATTTGGCCCCCGGGCCTTGAGTTTGACACCCCTGCTGTGGACAAGTCCCCACAGGAGCACTTTGGGGTGAAGTGTCTCAGGGACACAACGACATGCTGACTGCAGTGGGGTTTGAACCCTGTTCCGAACACATACGCACTAATCCACTGCGCCACACGCCTCTTAATCAAAAACAATCGATATGTAGAAGTAAAAACGTGGTAATCAATAACAGTAAAGAACAAGTGGGGCTTTTCTTGACACATTTTATACTTCTACCAACACGTCACAATATCACGTTGAAAGCATGCAGCCCTCGTCGGCTTTTATTCACAATACGCTCTTCATCTCATCAGCGTGAATCTGCATTTGAGTTCCCAGCTGCTGTAATAAACCAGTTCTTGACGATTTCCTGCTGGTTTTGCACCGGCAGAGTCGGACCGATTGGTTTTTAACTTTCTGAGCTCTGCTGGGAGCAGGCATGTCATACAAAGCTGATTATTGGCTATTTTCAGCCTGCTTTGAAGTCGGATCCCCACTCCTGACTTAGCGGCAAGAAAAAAGAGGGATTTTCACTCGAGGGATATAGATTTTATAAAAATTATTCATGGGGTTTTTGAGTATGTTCTTCAAGGATGTAGTCAGTGAACCCAGAGGTTAGACAGAGTGATATATAACGGGTATAAAACACACAGCTGACAGCACATAAGAAATAATCTTAATATACTGTGTTCTTTTGCCCTTTCCTGTCGATCATTCCCTCCACTTTTCTCCTTTATACCTCAGCCTGCAGCTCTCTGGCTAGAAATCCTCCAAAGTGAGAATTCAACTTGGACATTGATTTGCTGCTGGCGTGCTTCCAGTTCTCCACACTCCCGTTTCTTTAAATCTGTGTGTGTGTGTATGTGTGTGTTTGTGTTTGTGTGTGTGTTTGTGTTTGTGTGTGTGTGTGTGTGTTGTTTCGTGCTGGCACTGACGTCATGTCCAATGGAAACTTACTGTTCAATGGTCAGAGGTCCGTGTGTCTGACCTCTTCCCCACTGTCTGTCTGGGAATTTAGAAAAAAACCTCACATTATTAACCACTTAAAGAGGCCCAATTATTCTCATGGGGTCATATCAGTATGTAGTAGTGTCTCTACTTTAAAGAGTCCTCTCCTGCTGATGTTCAGGTGTATATCAGTATGTAGTGTCTCTACTTTAAAGAGTCCTCTCCTGCTGATGTTCAGGTGTATATCAGTATGTAGTGTCTCTACTTTAAAGAGTCCTCTACTGCTGATGTTCAGGTGTATATCAGTATGTAGTGTCTTTACTTTAAAGAGTCCTCTCCTGCTGATGTTCAGGTGTATATCAGTATGTAGTGTCTCTACTTTAAAGAGTCCTCTACTGCTGATGTTCAGGTGTATATCAGTATGTAGTGTCTCTACTTTAAAGAGTCCTCTCCAGCTGATGTTCAGGTGTATATCAGTATGTAGTGTCTCTACTTTAAAGAGTCCTCTACTGCTGATGTTCAGGTGTATATCAGTATGTAGTGTCTTTACTTTAAAGAGTCCTCTCCTGCTGATGTTCAGGTGTATATCAGTGTGTAGAGTCTCTACTTTAAAGAGTCCTCTCCTGCTGATGTTCAGGTGTATATCAGTATGTAGTGTCTCTACTTTAAAGAGTCCTCTCCTGCTGATGTTCAGGTGTATATCAGTATGTAGTGTCTCTACTTTAAAGAGTCCTCTCCTGCTGATGTTCAGGTGTATATCAGTATGTAGTGTCTCTACTTTAAAGAGTCCTCTCCTGCTAGTGTCTCTACTTTAAAGAGTCCTCTCCTGCTGATGTTCAGGTGTATATCAGTATGTAATGTCTCTACTTTAAAGAGTCCTCTCCTGCTGATGTTCAGGTGTATATCAGTATGTAGTGTCTCTACTTTAAAGAGTCCTCTCCTGCTGATGTTCAGGTGTATATCAGTATGTAGTGTCTCTACTTTAAAGAGTCCTCTCCTGCTGATGTTCAGGTGTATATCAGTATGTAGTGTCTCTACTTTAAAGAGTCCTCTCCTGCGGATGTTCAGGTGTATATCAGTATGTAGTGTCTCTACTTTAAAGAGTCCTCTCCTGCTGATGTTCAGGTGTATATCAGTATGTAGTGTCTCTACTTTAAAGAGTTCTCTCCTGCTGATGTTCAGGTGTATATCAGTATGTAGTGTCTCTACTTTAAAGAGTCCTCTCCTGCTGATGTTCAGGTGTATATCAGTATGTAGTGTCTCTACTTTAAAGAGTCCTCTCCTGCTGATGTTCAGGTGTATATCAGTATGTAGTGTCTCTACTTTAAAGAGTCCTCTCCTGCTGATGTTCAGGTGTATATCAGTATGTAGTGTCTCTACTTTAAAGAGTTCTCTCCTGCTGATGTTCAGGTGTATATCAGTATGTAATGTCTCTACTTTAAAGAGTCCTCTCCTGCTGATGTTCAGGTGTATATCAGTATGTAGTGTCTCTACTTTAAAGAGTCCTCTCCTGCTGATGTTCAGGTGTATATCAGAGAAAAAGTCAGCCAACAAAGTGATTGTATTTTAAATACATTTAATTCGTCGGTAGTCATTTCATTATGCTTCAGCTTAATATATAGGGTGGATCCTATATATTAAGTATATTTACTCTCGTGTGTAATTTGTTAAGTGCATTTCCCAGGTTTATTTCCACATTTTGATCCAGGCTTTATTCTACCTCCAGATTATTTGAGTGTGTGTGTGTGAGCAGCTTCTTGCTTTGCTTCCACGTTCACAAAACCACTCCTCTGATCCAGGAAGTCAGCGAGTGTGAAATCTTGACCTTCCTAGGTTATTTCCGGGTCATTTCGTAATCTCATTCTCTCACATGAGCGGGCAGACTGGATCTCTGGGGGTGTTTTGAAGCTTCGGCCCCACAGCAGGTGTTTCCTACAGTCCTGTTTATCTGGGTGACTGATGGACCCCCTGCTGCTCTGTTGATGAACACACACACTTGAGATAAAGCAGCTTCTTTAACCTTTGGCTCTTTTATCACGGTAGGAGCGTGACTCACCGCCTGCAGGTTAGTTTCTCAGATGCAGCGACAGCGTGGAGGCTCATGGTTAGCTGAGTTTCAACCACATGTAATATACCACCAGCAGAGAGGTGTGTGTGTGTGTGTGTGTGTGTGTGTGTGTGTGTGTGTGTGTGTGTGTGTGTGTGTGTGTGTGTGTGTGTGTGTGTGTGTGTGTGTGTGTGTGTGTGTGTGTGTGTGTGTGTGTGTGTGTGTGTGTGTGTGTGTGTGTGTGTGTGTGTGTGTGTGTGTGTGTGTGTGTGTGTGTGTGTGTGTGTGTGTGTGTCATAACAACCTTATTTTAGGCTCTTGAGTGTCTCTGCTGCTTGATTAAGTTTTTGTTTTTTCTTTAGCACATAAGCAGTTTCAATTCACATTTATTTTCATTATACACACACACACACACACACACACACACACACACACACACACACACACACACACACACACACACACACACACACACACACTGCAGTACTTCCTTCTCCGTAGTGTTAATCTCTTCCTTGTGGACTTCCTGGTCACCGACTGGACACCAAGCGATAGGAAAATGTGTGTGTATGCGCCTGTGGCTGAATATATGAGCAGTCTCACTCTCTCTCTCTCTCTCTCTCTCTCTCTCTCTCTCTCTCTCTCGCTCTCGCTCTCGCTCTCGCTCTCGCTCTCTCTCCCTCTCTCTCTCTCTCTCTCTCTCTCTCTCTCTCTCTGTAGTTCATCCCAAGAGAACAGAAGGTGGGGCCCTTTGAAGTCAATTTAATTGAATGTTTTTAGTTTTTTTGGCCTTCAGCAAAACCCTGACCGTGACCTTCCCTCTGTGATTACGTCTACAATAAATCAGCTAAATGTGACAATGCTTTTGGGTACTAGATATATGAGCCTTCACTGTAAGAAACTGGACAAACAATCTATACAACAAAACTTTAAGAATATAATTTCCCAATTTTTGTCCAATAAAGTATATATCTAGCTACCTATCCACAAGAATACGAAGAATGTTAGTTGAAGCACAAGGCACAGAATTCATAGCTTGTTAGAAAAAAGCCCTTTGTGAGTTAACCAATCAAATCTCTCCTGGTTTAAAGACATCAAACAAGCTCCAAAATGTACAAAAACAAAGATAGGAGTCCAACAAAATCACCCCAGGGGCCACAACACCAACACAACACCAACACAACACCAACACAACACCAACACAACACCAACACAACACAACACAACACCAACACAACACCAACACAACACCAACACAACACCAACACAACACAACACAACACCAACACAACACAACACCAACACAACACCAACACAACACCAACACAACACAACACAACACCAACACAACACAACACCAACACAACACCAACACAACACAACACAACACAACACAACACCAACACAACACCAACACAACACAACACAACACCAACACAACACAACACCAACACAACACCAACACAACACAACACAACACAACACCAACACAACACCAACACAACACAACACCAACACCAACACAACACAACACCAACACAACACCAACACAACACAACACAACACCAACACAACACAACACAACACAACACAACACCAACACAACACAACACAACACAACACCAACACCAACACCAACACAACACCAACACAACACCAACACAACACAACACAACACAACACAACACAACACCAACACAACACCAACACAACACCAACACCAACACCAACACAACACAACACAACACAACACAACACAACACAACACAACACAACACAACACAACACAACACCAACACAACACATGAATGTCACACAAGTACATATACACAATAAAATCCACCATAACATCATTTTAAAGTTATTCTTTAAGACAAATGGTTAAAATCTGTCAAGTCGTAATGAATGTAGATTTTATCTGCTTTTTATATTCTATCTCTGTCACTAGTTTGTGACAATCGGCAAATAAGGTGACATGCGTCAATGGCATTCCACGATGATGCCCATTATTTGTTTTTGAGCGAAAACAAGGAGTATAAATAACAACAAATAACCAAACTGCAAACAACGACGTCGGCAAAGTTGTTATCGGCGTAGAAATGTGACATCGCTGCATCCCTACTTCATTGGGCTTTGTAAGAATTCCCCATTTGATTGATAAGAGTTAAAGCAATCTTTCAAATCATTGAGACAATCTACAGTAACAAATCTACTTCATTTAGAAAATCTGCCACTAACATGTTCTCTGTTTGAATAGATAGGGAAAAGAAGGACACATTTAACAGTTTTCCTGTGAGTTAGACATGTCAGTGAGTAAGTAGATCTTTCTGAAACTACTTCAGCTGGTTTAGTGCAGCCAGAGGTCCCCCCCCTCTTTATATCGCTCAAAGTGAGGGGGCCAACGAGGGGATTAGATTAGGGCGATCGGCTTTGGCCCCTAGCGAGCGTTTGTGCTCCAGAGTATTAAGAGGTGTGTGTGTGTGTGTGTGTGTGTGTGTGTGTGTGTGTGTGTGTGTGTGTGTGTGTGTGTGTGTGTGTGTGTGTGTGTGTGTGTGTGTGTGTGTGTGTGTGTGTGTGTGTGTGTGTGTGTGTGTGTGTGTGTGTGTGTGTGTGTGTGTGTGTGTGTGTGTGTGTGTGTGTGTGTGTGTGTGTGTGTGTGTGTGTGTGTGTGTGTGTGTTAGCATGCTTCTAAAGTGTGTTAGCATGCTTCTAAAGTGTGTGTGTGTCTGGGGGGCAGGCTGTGCAGAGAGAAAGAGGAAAAAAGGGCGATCGGGAGGCTAGTGCAATGCCACCTGGCTCCAAGGCAGTCATCTGCTCTGATGGGGCTTGTGTGTGTGTCAAGGAGAGTGTGTCCTGTGGCTGTGTGTGTGTGAGAGACAGTGAGTGTGAGAGAGACAGTCGTAGAGTGTGTGTGTGAGAGACAGGGCGAGTGTGTCCTGTGGCTGTGTTTGAGCAGTCCAGTCGTCCATTAGTTTGCCTTGAAAAGCCCTTATGTTGCCCTTCTCCTTGTCCCTCTCTCCCTCTCTCTCTCTCTTTTTATCTTTCTGGCATGTTTTGTGCCGGCAGCGAACATGTGAGTGAAAACACACTGGCAGCAAAGTGAATATCTAGCGAGCAACAGAGAAAGAAAGACGGACACTGAACACGTTTGGTCACACGGACTTCAATGTGAGCAATAAGGAGATAATGTGTGAAGCAGAGCGAGACACAAAGCTGAGTCCCTCCCCCTGAACTCCATTATTACGTTATTGGGGCACCTTGGATTACATCATTGGACATTTACAAGAGGATGAAAAACCCTGGAAGTCACGACTGAATAAATCCTAATGAGTCGCAAAAAATAAACTTCTTAGGCACGTTCTCGTGGTTTCATTTGCCAAGAGCCATTTATCTCTAAGGGTTCTTTATCCACTCGTGTGTTTCTCTCAGGGTTAATTGCACCTATGAAAACTGCTGACAGTGTTGTTTTTATAGTCGTTTAAATAAGGTTGCATCCTTAAAAATAACTGCACATTTCCCACCTCTCGTTTTCAGCCAACTCCTACATTAAAAGATACATGAACGTGATGTCAAATGTGATTATCGTCCATTTAATTAAAGGCCCGGACACACCAAGCCCATTTTGGCCGTCGATGGATCTCAGGCCGACGATGAGCGTCGACACGCCCGACTCAGATTGGTGTCCCCCCCACCGTCGTGTCTTTTCGGCAGTCGGCCAAAGAAATCACTCTGATTGGCTGTTCAGATTAGCGAATCAGTGCATGAGAAGCCAAACGGAAGTGAGGGACCCAAACAAACGATTAAGAAGGCAAATCTGAGATTCCATTAAACTCCAGCTCTCGACTCAGGTTGAGGAAAGCACCGTGAGCTTCTGCTGGGGAGGGAAAATGGAACACAAGCTATTTGTTGTTTGTTTACATCACGCAGTCTGTTCTTCTTCTCTCAGTTATCACACAGCCTGTTTTCCGGTTGTTGCCTCTTTTGAATGACGAACACACACTACCGCCCCCTGCTGGTAAGGAGAGGTATTGCCACTCACGCATGCGCAGTTCGTACGTGCTACTTGGCCGTCGGCTGAAGTCTTTGCGGTGTGTTCCAGTGCAACACATGGCCGAGACACAAGGCGACACAACAGTCGGGGTCCATCTGTGTCAGTTCTTTGGAGTCAGCTTGGTGTGCCCTTAAGGCTCAGCTAGGCTACTTCATGCACTGATTATTTAACAAGTGTTGTGTTCCAGTGTGAGTGTTTAATGGTAACCAAACAGCCAATCAGAACCAAGTATTTTTCATAGCTTTGGTAGAAACTACTAGCCTAGATTATTTTATAACAATATGGAAGACGTTGCACTTTAGTCAAATATATTGAATTAGATTTTTCTGAATTTAGCTGAAATGGCAATCTAAAAATGAGCTCTGACAGACGGTTCATTTCCTCCTGACAGGACGGCAGTGTCCCGTCTCTCTGGTAGTTCCCTCTCTCTCGGAGCCAACCATGAGTGAAATGTCTCTTTGTTTTTAGCAGCGACTGCACTTCCTCCTGATCAGCGTCACTTTGGTGCTCTGACTGATCGCTTGGCCCGGATGGCATCATCAGCGTGTGACTGTCTGGTGAACACGCCTTTATTTTGAGCTTTTCTCGCAGGATTTTCTGTTAACTTTACAGGTTTTCTGCTGAGTGTTTCTGGCTTTTGTCACGTTGGGATACATGTGATCTGTTAATGGTTGGATTTGAACAATGTGTATGGCTTGTGGCTACAGCTGGCATCGGTTTTTAATTGGGTTGTGATTTACATAACCACAGAAACATAGTTTTAGAAATGTGTTTGTCAGCTTTTTAGTTAGTGATGGGCTCCTTTTTGGTCTTAAAATGAAACTACGAGGAACAACATGGTTTAAAAACAGTCATGATTGGGATCAAAGTGCCCCAGATTTAAAGAGTAGTAGTCCTTTAACAGCCTGACAGCAGCTGTAAGTGGAAACGTGTCGAGGGGATTTTCAAAGTCCTGCTGTTACGGACATGTCAGTCTGTCGCCTGCCTCAGAGCCGCTGACCTCACAGAGCACCTTGCTGCAGGCCTATCACACACACACACACACACACACACACACACACACACACACACACACACACACACACACACACACACACACACACACACACACACACACACACACACACACACACACGCACACTTTGATGAAGGTCTCAGGAGGGCGTTCAGTCGGTCATGTCGTACCACACGAGGTGCTGACTCTCTCTCCTCTCCTTTGTCTCCTTCCTTTCTCTTCTTCCTCTTCTTCTGTTTCACCCTCCTCTTCATCCTCTCAGTCACATCATTATCTCTCTCTCTCTTCTCCCCGGCGCCGTCACTTAGCCTTACCAGACATAAAGTGTTGGTGATGGGTGCAAATAAGTCATTGAGTGCAGTGTGTGTTCAGTTACGTGTGTTTCCTCTGGGTGAAGGTAACGGCTAAGGAATGACTCGTTGGGCTGCTGCTGTTGAAACTCCACACACTCTTACGGCATTAAGTCAAATCTGTAATCTTAGGCGGTTAATGTATTCTGTATTAAGGACATTTTGCACCTACAATCAAAACATAGTTATTATGATCGTAGGTTTAATTGTGTTGCAGGAGTGTGTTCGCTCTTTAGTCAAAACTCAATTTATCAAGCCTCATTATCATCGCATTTGCTCCAGAGGGAATGAACTGTGTGTGTGTGTGTGTGTGTGTGTGTGTGTGTGTGTGTGTGTGTGTGTGTGTGTGTGTGTGTGTGTGTGTGTGTGTGTGTGTGTGTGTGTCAGTAGTTGGTTTATAATGCTAGCCCATATGTCTCTGCTGCATTAGAAATGAGTGTGTGTGTGTCGTCAGATGCTACTGTCACTTCCTGAAAAAGCTGGACATCTGTCCTACTACACACACACACACACACACACACACACACACACACACGGCTATAACACCAGCTCAGGTTGATTAGTGGGGGTTTTTCTTGTGTAAATGTGATCTCAGTTTGACTCGACACAGCCTAGAAAGAAAGCCATTATAGAGTGTTTGAGATGACCCTCTGTAACTCTACGTATCATGGTCTTCAATTGCGGTTTGGTTTTTATTATGACAGCAGGACTTAAGAGAAACCTCTGTCCGTCTCCGAACGCGACGTAGAGAAAGCTGAAAGTGGACAGTTGATGAAATGGTGATGTACGCTGCTGTAAAACTCTCAGCCTGAAAGAAGTCTGTGTGTGTGTGTGGGTATGGATCCTGTTACCCAAGGTACCCACATATTAAATCAAACACACACACACACACACACACACACACACACACACACACACACACACACACACACACACACACACACACACACACAGGCTTTGTATTGATTTATATTGACCCATGGTTTGTGGTTTGGAGGGTCGGTCATTAAATTAAAAACACCAACGGAGAAACTGATGACTCCTCCAGACCGCAACTCTGTGTGTGTGTGTGTGTGTGTGTGTCAATGTAAGTGCTCACCTTAGGTCATTAGTCACACACACACACACACACACACACACACACACACACACACACACACACACACACACACACACACACACACACACACACACACACACACACACACACACTCTCTTGAGGAGAGTACCGGCAGCAGAATGACTTCCAGACCGGCTCATTTCTCAGCCTAAGGATTGTGGGAAAAAGCTGCGTTCTGGTTTCCTCTGGGGAGAATCAAAACCCTTCTACCTGCACATTTATCTTCCTTTAAAGGAGTCACGTTGGCATGTCAGAGCACATTTTATAATGAGCGCGGGATCAGAACTCGATGTCCTAGATTTGAGGAACTGGAACATGCGGGCTGGGATCTGCAGATCCTGTTTACTGTTGGGCTGAACAAGATAACACAGAAATAGTAGAGTGTTCCCATGTGAAGACTGACTCTGGATTATTTAAAGAGGCCGTATGAAGCTAGCTTTCAGGTGTATATCAGGGATGGGAATTTGAAATAAAATGTATATTAGAATATTCGACCCCCCAAAAAACGGTTAACCGGTTAACCGAAATGTACATATCCTATAAAAAAAAAAATTGGGAATCAAATTGTAATTTTATTTATAAAAAAAAGTACCCAATTGTTTTCAATACATTTTGGAAATAAATACATACATGTTAAAATAAGTGTAGAAACCAAGTCGAATTTGTCAAATGTATTGAACTGGTGATCACAGTTTGACAGCTATAGGGCTACAGCTTTCATGTGTGATTCACAATCAGCCCAGCTGTAGAGAAGACCCTCTCAGCTGGAACGGAGGTTGCGGGTATAGCAAGGTATAGCATGTATATAAGTTTAATGTGGCATAGTTTGACCTCTACACCGCACTCACTAACCTGGTCGAAATATTTCCACACATTACTCCTTTTTGACGCCATGTCTGTTGTGTAGGACTCTTCTTAGAGTGTAAATAATTACCGGACTGGTAAAATATGTTGAATACCGGCAAAACTAAATCTCTCCAGTCAAAATGTCGAAGTACTTTACCGCCACACACGGTTGCCAAGCAGCGCTTATTGTTGTTTAGGCTGGCCCCTCATGTGTCGCGAGTGGTCACAGGGGGTGGGGGAGCGCGCTCATGAACTGTTAGCGCTGGAACCTCGCAACGGCTGCGGAGCGCATTTGCGCCACATTTGGGCCTAAGATGAGATTTGAGTCTGCGTGATCTGCGTGTAGGGAGGGGCAGCAGCCATATCATTAGCTAGAACTAGCTAGCTCTGATGGATTTGGACATCAGCGCGAGTGAAGTATAACCGGACGCGAGAGAGAGAGACCAGCACCTGCAGCTCTGCAGGTGCTGGTGAGGGTCCGGTGAGTGGAGCAAAACACACCTTTAGACGTCACCTAACATATTTAGCTATGGCGCTGTCGTTAATATATACATTGAATTATTCAATTTGATAATATGTAATCAACTTGGGCATCACTCCCAAAAAAAAAAAAAAAAAATTAATAATACAAATATTCATAACTCATATTCGAATACCTGGATAATTTCGAATATTCGATTCATTGTTCCCATCCCTTTAAATGTCGTAAGAATTTCCAAATTCATACTAGAAGGTCCACACATTTAATATTTATATATATATATATATATATATATATATATATATATTAGGGCTGGGCGATATGGCCAAAAAAAGAAATCCCCGATGTTTTCACAAAAAATCTGATTTACGATTTGAATCGATTCTCTCCCCCCCCCCCCCCCCCCAATTCATATGCAGATGACAAAGTAATTGTTCCAAAAAAAAAAACTGGGGTCCAAAGCTTTAATCATGTTAATAAACCCCGGCTTTTCCACCGTATATCACCATATCCTTTGCTATATACATACCGACCGCATCTGTAATGGCTTTCCAGCGGGCTTAATTCTTGTCATCTGGGATGCAGTTTGAAAATGTTTGTGTTACGGTGGACTGTATTTTGGCGGCTCTGCGTGAGGTGCTTGTAGTGCCGCGGTCTTTTTTATTCCGCTGCGCGCAACATTTCTCCCATTCAGCGGATTCTTTTGTTTGAGGTGCTGCAGTACATTTGACGTACTGCTGCCTTTGCTAGCAACAGACTTCAAACATACTTTGCAGCGGGGTGTTGTCTGGTCTAAATCTGACCTCGCGAACGCAAACCAATTCCAATCGATAAAATCAATTTATCGCCCAGCCCTAATATATATATATATATAAATATCACACAGTCAGTGAGTCTACTTTTCTCCAAGGTGCCCTGAATGCAGCACGGCTCATTCCCCTTTGGCCTTAAAGTGACCCGTCCAACGCCCTCTGACAAAATGTCACCACCCTGTTCATCTTTGTCCTTATGTGGACATTTGATTCTCGACAGGATACACACACACACACACACACACACACACACACACACACACACACACACACACACACACACACACACACACACACACACACACACACACACACACACACACACACACACACACACACACAGAGGACCTGAGGGGAAGGAAGCTAACAGTGCAGCTCATGTTTGCATGTTTGAATCTGATAAGACTCGTCCTGCTGTGATATGATCTAATATCCTGATGCACACACACCCCCCCACCCACATTTACACACACACACTTAGAGTATCACAGTTCCTCTCATCACTCTTCAACTCTTATCTTTGTATCTGTATCTTATCACAAAGCTGTTTAACTGTCTCTCCTTTACAGTGTCCGTCTGTCTCTCCGTCTGTCTCTCTGCTCATTGGCCAGTTGCCACCGTTATTTTATTGCCTTGACAACCATCTGCTGTGGGAGTGGACAGGAAGCCAGTTCAATAATTGAAAGTCAATCATAGCTATTTTTAACTCTTATTTCACCACACACACACACACACACACACACACACACACACACACACACACACACACACACACACACACGGTTGTTATTCTCTTTCATCCCAGCTTGAAAGTCTGACATTGAAAAGTTATACAACGCTTCATCTCAAGGCCTGTTTCATCGAGCAATTTCGAAGATATATAAACTCTAGCAAACGGAACGTGATGCAGAATAAATCACAATTACACTGCGTCGTAAAACTGATTACATTTCTTACTGTAGTGAAAAGCGTATTAAACGATCTCAAAACAAACTGCATGTGTCCAATAATGGAACAAAGAAGCGTGACTCATTCCTGTAAAAAAAGACAAACCCCCGACTCTGTTCGACACAGAGAGTCTGACTGTTGTGATGAACTCGCCCCGAGAGAAATATCCAAACACTGGCGCTATGAAACATTTAACAATCCCCGCGGCTGTTTAGGAATTCATCAGAAAGGGTTTGAAATTGAGCTGCTTTTTGTCAACTTAACATCTGTGTTACTGTGCGCCGTGACCTTTGACCTCGGCAGTTAGATAATGACTCGTCTGACTGATGTGTTTACTCGTCTTTATAAATAGTCAAGTGGCGCACAACCTGTTAAAACATGTTATTGCCATTAACATAATGACTTTCAGGTTTCGACAGTGCTGAGATATCACATTTAAGGAGAACATGTAAACACACTCGGTGTTAAACTGAGGAACGGGAAACCATTTACAACGAGATCTAAGAATATGTGATCCTCGGCAGCACGTGTTGACTTTTAATTGCATGTGTTTTTAAAACATTGTGTAGAAACACGGAAAAGAGTCTTTGAAGTTTTTGTGCTGCTTTTAGGGCTGGGTGGGAAAGAAATCAATACTATGGAGTACAGACAACCACATCAGCAGGAGAGGACTCTTTAAAGTAGAGACACTACATACTGATACACACCTGAACATCAGCAGGAGAGGACTCTTTAAAGTAGAGACACTACATACTGATATACACCTGAACATCAGCAGGAGAGGACTCTTTAAAGTAGAGACACTACATACTGATATACACCTGAACATCAGCAGGAGAGGACTCTTTAAAGTAGAGACACTACATACTGATATACACCTGAACATCAGCAGGAGATGACTCTTTAAAGTAGAGACACTACATACTGATACACACCTGAACATCAGCAGGAGAGGACTCTTTAAAGTAGAGACACTACATACTGATATACACCTGAACATCAGCAGGAGAGGACTCTTTAAAGTAGAGACACTACATACTGATATACACCTGAACATCAGCAGGAGAGGACTCTTTAAAGTAGAGACACTACATACTGATATACACCTGAACATCAGCAGGAGAGGACTCTTTAAAGTAGAGACACTACATACTGATATACACCTGAACATCAGCAGGAGAGGACTCTTTAAAGTAGAGACACTACATACTGATATACACCTGAACATCAGCAGGAGAGGACTCTTTAAAGTAGAGACACTACATACTGATATACACCTGAACATCAGCAGGAGAGGACTCTTTAAAGTAGAGACACTACATACTGATATACACCTGAACATCAGCAGGAGAGGACTCTTTAAAGTAGAGACACTACATACTGATATACACCTGAACATCAGCAGGAGATGACTCTTTAAAGTAGAGACACTACATACTGACATACACCTGAACATCAGCAGGAGAGGACTCTTTAAAGTAGAGACACTACATACTGATATACACCTGAACATCAGCAGGAGAGGACTCTTTAAAGTAGAGACACTACATACTGATATACACCTGAACATCAGCAGGAGAGGACTCTTTAAAGTAGAGACACTACATACTGATATACACCTGAACATCAGCAGGAGAGGACTCTTTAAAGTAGAGACACTACATACTGATATACAGCTGAACATCAGCAGGAGAGGACTCTTTAAAGTAGAGACACTACATACTGATATACAGCTGAACATCAGCAGGAGATGACTCTTTAAAGTAGAGACACTACATACTGATATACACCTGAACATCAGCAGGAGAGGACTCTTTAAAGTAGAGACACTACATACTGATATACACCTGAATATCAGTAGGAGAGGACTCTTTAAAGTAGAGACTCTACATACTGATATACACCTGAACATCAGCAGGAGAGGACTCTTTAAAGTAGAGACCCTACATATTGATATACACCTGAACATCAGCAGGAGAGGACTCTTTAAAGTAGAGACACTACATACTGATATACACCTGAACATCAGCAGGAGAGGACTCTTTAAAGTAGAGACCCTACATATTGATATACACCTGAACATCAGCAGGAGAGGACTCTTTAAAGTAGAGACACTACATACTGATATACACCTGAACATCAGCAGGAGAGGACTCTTTAAAGTAGAGACACTACATACTGATATACACCTGAACATCAGCAGGAGAGGACTCTTTAAAGTAGAGACACTACATACTGATATACACCTGAACATCAGCAGGAGAGGACTCTTTAAAGTAGAGACACTACATACTGATATACACCTGAACATCAGCAGGAGAGGACTCTTTAAAGTAGAGACACTACATACTGATATACACCTGAACATCAGCAGGAGAGGACTCTTTAAAGTAGAGACACTACATACTGATATACACCTGAACATCTGCAGGAGAGGACTCTTTAAAGTAGAGACACTACATACTGATATACACCTTTATAAGACATTGACCTTCAGTGTCTGCTCCACTAATGTAAAAACAAAGTTAAGGGATAATGTGTTTTGGCAGATACATTGCATTATTGATTGTTTTATACCCATACACTTAATGAAATGAGAGATGCTGGTCTTATCTTAGTAAATGACACAGGAAACTAGCTCATATTTCTAATGGAGTTATTTTTTGCTCATCTTGTCATCCCACTTATTATTAAAGTTCCCCTTCAGGAATCAGCTGATGATTTCAGGGCCGATGTCTCGACGTTCAGCTGCGAGACGTTACACTCTGAAGTGTTTTTACCAAGTTAATGTGTGAAGAAACACATCAGGCACAACCAGAACCTGCAGGAACCTCACGTGACTCTGACTCAGAGGATTGAAATGAATTGAATATTTGAAGAAGGAGTTGCTGCACAAAGATAACAGTCTGTCATCAGGCTGAAGGTCGTTAACTGAGCTGTGAAATCAGCCCGTAGAACTATAGGAATCTAAAACATAGAGAAGGTACAGACACATCACATATATGTATATATATAGGACTTGATACACACACACACACATACACATACACATACACATACACACACACACACACACACACATACACATACACATACACACACACACACACACACACATACACACATACACACACACACACACACACACACACACACACACACACACACACACACACACACACACACACACACACATACACATACACACACACACACACACATACACATACACATACACACACACACACATACACATACACATACACATACACACACACACACACACACACACTGGGTTGAGTGGGTTGCTGATTACACTAAGGTAAGGTAATTATAAAAACAAAACGCTGCTTTCTTTAGATATCTGTTAATTTAAAATCAAGTATCCCACACCTGAGTTGAAACACACACACACACACACACACACACACTCACACTCACACTCACACTCTCAAAGACACAAGCAGGTGCAGATTAACACCTGGATGTCGATGAACACACACACACTGACTCTCGCACACTTGACACAATTTACTATAATCCATTAAAGCTGAATTTACATAATACTGTCTATGCTTAACTGCCCCTGCAGAGACACACACACACACACACACACACACACACACACACACACACACACACACACACACACACACACACACACACACACACAGGCATGTACTTATGCTGCAGTGTGGATGACCTTGCAGCAGCAGCAGTGACAGAGCAGAACAACCTGTGTGTGTGTGTGTGTGTGTGTGTGTGTGTGTGTGTGTGGCTCTAATTAAGACACTCTTTCTCCATATGTGCTGGTCTGAGATCAGCTGCCAGCTGTCCTCACCATATATGGTCAGAGCTGAAGGCTTTAATGAAGAATCACTAAATGGTTTATTCTCCGTTTGTCGGTTTTAAATGTATTTCCTCTGGACAGCTGTTCAGGTTCTCTGTGGATATACATCCTCTCAAAAGGAGGACTCGTTGCTTCTCTGTTCCCGCTACACTTGACATTTCCTTTAAATAAATAATGGCTTGTATTGTTTCACATCTTTTCCTTGTTGAATTATGAATAACTCTGACCACACGTGCGAGAGGAAGTGTCACGCTGTTGAGGCAAAGCACTGCGACTAGCTTTCACTGCCATGAAAGTCTTCTTAACGTGGAAGACAAACATGAAATATAGGAAGTTACCTGAAACCCTGAGGCTGAGAGGGCGCTTTGGGCCTGCTTCATGAAGAAGCTCCAGATGTATTACCATATATAATAAATAACTACAAATATGTAATCCTGCCTCATAAAAGTAAATAAATCCAGGTTGAAGATAAGATCAAAAGGAATCTCAATGCAATACAACGTCAAATGTTGAGATAACCCAAAGACTAGAAATGAGTTACAAAGCAACGAGACATTACATTTAATAAACGGCTTGAGATCATCAAAAGGCAAAGCAGGTTTACTCATACACCTTTTTAACTCAAGGCGGGTGCTGGTGGAGCCTCGCAGATGGGGGTCCTGCAGCCCCCCCCGAGGTCTTTTTAAGTTTCCCCAGACGCTTCCTATTCCTGATTGATTTGAAACCAACGTGGACTCCCTGGATCGAGGGTTTTCAAACTACTTTTGGATTGTAAACCCATAGAACTGTCTTTAAGCCTCCCGGAGGAAAGTTGTGTGAGATGTGAATGGTTTCATTAAAAGCAGCGGCAAACAGAAAAGTCTTCAAAGCCTGGATTCAAAAAGACCTTCTTGGAGTTTGTTCCAGATATAAAAGATGGCTGTTCTTTAAAGTGGACCTATCATGCTATATTTGAATAACATAGTGTAGGACCATACCTATATAAGGCATATTTATACTTTTGATTTTTCAAAATACCAAACAGATCATGCATTTTAGCCATTCCTCATTTCGCTCAATGTAACACTGTCTTTGCATCATGGGCTGATTCTGTGAGAACAGCACCATCTACAGGCCTGGCATATGTACTACAGCGTCTCCAGCCCTTTCCAACGGCAATGTCCGTGGCTGTCTCCTCCTGATTGGTGGAGTTGGCCCAATAGCCGTAGCGCCACTTCTGTGACCTCATAGAAGTGTTCAAATCTGGATCAGTCTGTATCAGATCCGTTGCAGCCCCTTTTTAAGAGATTTGGGTATGGAGGAAAATAGAGAGGGTTGTGTTTTCTGACACTTGGTGAGTTCCCTGGAACACCGGGGGGGACACATGTTCATGTAGAGAAGACGTACAAAAGTGCATTTTGCATGATAGGTCCCCTTTAAAATATAAACAGCAGCTAGTTTCCCTCCTCCATCTTTACCCACTTACTGAACTGCTTTCTCCATTTCCTTTTCCCTCCTTTATGCTAAGCTATGTCGTCCAGAGTCCAGACTTATTACCACATATACATCAATAA
>NC_136905.1:84274552-84279552 GCF_949606895.1 Notothenia rossii | reverse complement strand
TGTGTGTGTGTGTGTGTGTGTGTGTGTGTGTGTGTGTGTGTGTGTGTGTGTGTGTGTGTGTGTGTGTGTGTGTGTGTGTGTGTGTGTGTGTGTGTGTGTGTGTGTGTGTGTGTGTGTGTGTGTGTGTGTGTGACAGCTGTCATGTTTCCTCAGGGCTCTTGTCCTCCTTCTCGCTCCCTTTTTCCCTCCTCCCTCTTCTTCATCGTCCTTTGACCAAAACAGGAAGTGACGTGTCTTTCTTTCTTTCTTCTTCGTCCTCCTCTTCTTCCTCCTCCTCCTCTTCCTCTCGGGGTTAATTAGAGAGCTGACACCAGTTTGATGTGCGCCACAGACTGCAGAGTGAGGCTATGAACCTCAAAGGGAAGCGCTGGAGCAGAAATATCGTTTTCTTTTTGGAGTGTTTTCTGTTCGCTCCATCAGAGAAACACTGGCTCTGTGCTCAGAGGACGCCTCGTGCACAACAACTGGAGACATGCTACTAACAAGAATAAGAATGTGACCAAAAGGTTGTCGGTTCAATCCCCGGAGAGGCTAGTGGCTCTCATATTCATTTGCCTACGGTGTGTACGTTAGTGTCAAAGTACCACCGCAGGTTCTTCCTTTATTCCCTCTTTGTTTTAACGTGTTTGATTCTTGTAGAGGCCAGTTGTTTCTGTTGACTGTGTGAGGAAGTTATATCACTCCATTTAGAATAACCACGTGCCGGAAAGGTGATCACAGAAGTGAGAGGAAGTGATAAATGAAAAGGTAACCAGTCAGAAATGTCCGTTTGAAATGCGTCTAATCAAATCAGGGTTTAAAAAAGATTTTTGGTCGAGCCAAAGTGCTGCACATGCAAATAAAAAACACATTACTACAATCGCAAACAGAAGACAATAAATTAAAACAGCAAATATAAAAATCAAACACAGGGAAAAGTCAGGAGTCGTGCTCCGCTCTGACTCGAAGGCCAGAGAGAAGAAGTGAGTCTTTAGAGTAGATTTAAAACCCCCAGGGTCTGGGCCGACCTCACATGGAGGGGCAGAGTGTTCCAGAGCCTGGGGCCAGCTGAAGGCTCGGTGCCCTCGGGTTTAGAGCCTGGTCTTAGGCGCTACGAGCAGCAGCCGGTCAGCAGACCTTAAGGCTCTGGGGTGTAGCGATGGAGGAGTTCAGCTACATAGGCCGGAGCCAGCCCATTAACGGCCCATCCACACTACCGCTTCAAAAAAAGCTTGCCGGTGGGTGTGTCTGAAGCTCGACCAACAACCAATCACATGCATCTCCCGCCCCTGACACACAAGCAGCGGTTTGATTGGCTAGAGCTCGTACTGGCATATGATTTGATTGGCTGACGCTTCCACCGAAAGCTTCAGAAGCTTCAAAAGTTGAACATTGCTCAACTTTTGAAGCCTGAAACGCCAGGAAAGCTCCGCTCTGCTACCCACAATGCAGTTCGGCAAAAAGTGAGGCAACGTTGGACGCGTTGGAAACCGTTTTTGAAGCTGTCGAAGCTGTAGTGTAGCCGTAAGGGCTTTGAAAACAAATAAAAGGAGTTTAAAATGTATTCTGAACCGAACTGGAAGCCAGTGCAGTGAGGCCAGAGTTGGGGTGATATCCAGGAGTTTCATAGACAGCGTGCTCTCCAGGAAACGCACACAGATGTTTATTTATTTGTTGTTTTCAAGGGTTTTCTAGTTGTTGTTTTTACCACTCAAACATCTGCACAGTTAGCATTAAGTTTGATTACATTATCTCTGTTTCTCTCTGTCCTTCCTTTTTTATTATGTTGCTGCATTGCTTTTTGTGGCCACTCAGAAGACGTGCAGCTGCGTTTTGGACTAGCTGCAGGCGTCTGATTGGTGCCAGGTCCATACCCACGTACAGAGCGTTGCAGTAATCCAACCTCGAGGTTACAAAGGCGTTAATAACCCTTTCTAGTAGGGCGGTGCAATTCATCGTATTTTAATCGCAATTACGATTTTGGCCTGCCACAATTACAAAAACAACATCATCGGGGGAAAAAAACGATTATTTAGCTTTGCTTGGTTGTGACTGTGCACTGCAACATATTTGATCTAATTAATTTGAGTCTAATTTATTTTTATTTATCATATTTATATATGTTTAGTAGCTTGTGGAAGTGCGCTCCAAAATATTTGTTGATCTTGTTTATTGGTATTTATTATTTTGATATTTATTTAGACGTTTCATTTATTTAATTAATTTTTGTATTGCTTTTTCAGTTGAATTATACGATTATTTGTTTTAAAGTTCAATAAATGGATCTTTTCAAAGTCAATGAATAATCGTATTTAATAATCATGATATCAATTATTGACCAAAATAGTCGTGATTATGATTTTTGCCATAATCGAGCAGCCCTACTTTCTAGGTCTAAGTGGCTAAAGGAAGCTGCGACACACCAGCTTCACACACACACACACACACACACACACACACACACACACACACACACACACACACACACACACACACACACACACACACTCACACTCACACTCACACTCACACTCACACTCACACTCTCTCTCACACACACACATACACATACACACACACTCACACTCACACTCTCTCTCACACACACACACACACACACACACACACACGCGCACACACACACACACACACACACACACACACACTCGTTAGCTCTTTGATATCTGTGTCAAACCGAAGCTCTGACCCAGTTTGACTCGTTTCTGAAGAGATCAACACGTTATCAGATCCGGGTCCAACACACACGTTTAAATGGACCAAGCTCTTCGTGTTGCATTCAAACCACATCTTTAGCAACTTCCCAAATCCCCCGAACAAGTATTCAATCACTCAAACCACTGCATCAAACTGGGAATATAAACACGGCTGCACATATCTGGTGCGTGAGTTGCATATGAACTCAGGGCCGGTCCGTAGCACTGGCGTTGATGTTCGCCTAGGGCGCCAGATCTGTGGAGGCGCTGCGCTGGCAGATCTGGGAGGGAAAACACATTTTTGACCGTTGGGGCTCATCCTAATTTTCGGCCTTGGTGTAACAACATTCATAATGAATTAAAGTTAACACCCTTTTCACCCCGGTTACACGTTTCATTTGCCCTGTACGATGGGCGCTGTAAGTGATGAAAATGGGGGATGCTGGCTTATCTGGCGCCCGCAGCTCACAACCAAAATGCGAGTGAGCGAGGGAGAGAGGGAGGGTGCACCGGTACCAGCGCTGTTGTTAATAGAATCTGGTGCTAGCTGCTCTAACGGATATAAGAAAAAGATGTTTCTACAGTAATGTGGAGGGAGAGTCCTCTCCAGTCAGACTGAGAGGCTGATAGCTACAGCTCAGTGAGGTAAGTGTTTAGATAGTTCACTTTAGTCTCAGTTCAAACGGTTTGGTCACATTTGATATAAACACATATTTCCAAGGCACTCCTTTATAATTATTGGGATCAACAGGTTTGAAATCATTCCAATGTATACTACAGGACAGTAACCAAAAAGAGATTAAAAGAAATGCTTAAATAAATAAATGTTAAGGTAAAATAAGATATGAATGAACAACACAAACAAAATAAGTTACATTCATTTGTTATTGGCTATGGTAGGTTATTGGTTATGTTCACATTCTTATTTGATTACATCCACTTGTCTAAGATGACAACAGAGACTTTCGACCCAAAACCAGCTGTTGACCAGAGAGAACGTAGCAGGCCTACATCATCAGCTAGCATGTCTGACAGAGAGGAGAACAGTGAGGAGGGCAGTGATGACAGCTTTTAGGATTACTGGTTGTGCTAATGTTGTTCTGTGTTCACCTCTGCATGTGTGTCCTGTGTTCACCTCTGTGTGTTCAGTGCCGTGTGTCTGGCAAATAAAGTCAAGCCCCCTCAAAAGCTACGGTTCATTTCATGTTAAGGATGAGCACCAAGCAACATCTCCAGGTGCTCCTTTGAGAACCAGGGCAAAAAAGTGATGTGCACCCCTGGTTATAAACCAAGCTGTCTCTCTCTCTCTCTCTCTCTCTCTCTCTCTCTCTCTCTCTCTCTCTCTCTTTGTAGACCACAGTCTCGACTTCGTGGTGATGGACGTGGCGGTGCACGCTGCTGCTGGAGCTCTGAAGGCGTTTTTCGCCGACCTTCCCGACCCTCTGATCCCCTACAGCCTGCACCCCGAGCTGGTGGAGGCTTCAAGTAAGAACAAACAAACAAACAAACAAACACCTTCAGGAACACAACTGAGACATTAATGACCATGCAGAGAAGAAATCATCAAAACATCTGTTAGATTCCTGCAGATTTTGATAGAAAATTGCTTTGAATTCGATTTAAAAGTGTAAGAAAACTGGCTTTTGACTTGAGGAATGTGTTAAAGCACCTTGGTAACTATAGAAACATATATTCATAGTTAAATATCAGGAGACAACATGAAGAGCAGATACATATAAACACACACACACGTTTACCTTCTTGTTTGTTGAAGCACATTTCTGAAATACTGCAGAAGTGAAGTTTCTGTCACGTCACACACTCTCTTAAGAGGCTTTCTTCAGCTGCAGGGGGTTGTGTGTGTGTGTGTGTGTGTGTGTGTGTGTGTGTGTGTGTGTGTGTGTGTGTGTGTGTGTGTGTGTGTGTGTGTGTGTGTGTGTGTGTGTGTGTGTGTGTGTGTGTGTGTGTGTGTGTGTGTGTGTGTGTGTGTGTGTGTGTGTGTGTGTGTGTGTGTGTGTGTGTGTGTGTGTGTGTGTGTGTGTGTGTGTGTGTGTGTGTGTGAAGCTGACAACAGCAGATTAATGAGCCTAAAATACTCACACTGTCGGTTTTTCTTCTCTGGAAAATGAGTCAAATCCTCTGCAGGAGAAACGCTTCCTCTCGGTTTCTCTCCGTCCTTCACTTCCTTTTTTATTATTTTGCTGCATTGCTTTGACTTGCTCTCTCCGTAGAGTGAGTCAATGCAAACAAATACAAATATGTACCTAAAAAACAGCATTACATGTCCTCTTAAAGTGTAAGTAACAA
>NC_136905.1:84239552-84269552 GCF_949606895.1 Notothenia rossii | reverse complement strand
GGTGTGAACGCGACATAAGGGGTACTAACGGAACCAAACGGGGAAAGTACTCCGGTGTGAACACAGCTAATCACTTTTCTCTCATTAATCATAAAAACCCTGAAAGACATGCCATTACTGAATTGTGTACGGTGCCTTTGAACACTAACCAGTAGTTGTATGGAAATATCTCGCACAGTTCTTTTGCAAATGAGATTTCTTGAGACATAGGCCTTCCTCTTCTCTGACACAGTGCTTTCCTCCCCTCCTCCAGCTGCACAGTGACAGGATGTAATGACAGCTGTCACTAACCAAATGAATCCTTTGAAGATTTAATAAGTGGCGACTCTAATCATAATGTCACACTGCATAGGTCTGTGATTTAATCTGAACAGTCAGCTCATCGTAACGGTTAACGAATGGTGTTTATTTAACCAAATACTGTGAAACCTTGACTTCAGTTTGAATTAGCGCCCATTTAAAGGTGTTCAATCAATGAGAGGGACGGCAGAACGATACAGGCTGAACCTCTTCTTTTAATGATTTGTGTCAAAGCAGATTCATTGTATTTGCTACACAAATATGGCCAGGATCCGTTGGATTTTCAGAGTTGGGGGGTTGGATAAGTTCAGAGAGATCATAGAAAAGTATCTGCTAAAAAGTGAGTCAGAGCTCAACATGTCAGATGTGTGTCTCACTGTGACTTTAATCCATGTTCCTTTGTTGTTCATGTTTTATTACCTATGCTTTGAATTGAGTGTTTTTAAATGCCATTTCTAATATGTGTTTCTTACCGCCCAAAGGCAAGGCAAGTGTATTCATAAAGCACCTTTCAACACAAGGCAATTCAAAGTGCTTCACAAAATGAGACATTCAGAAAATGGCATTTCAAAACAGTCATTAAAAAGCAAAGGTAATAATGTTGTCTTAATGTCTTTCATTTTTGTAAAGCACTTTGAATTGTCTTGTGTTGAAAGGTGCCTTGCCTTGGGGTTTTCATAAAAGCGCTATATAACAGGGTCTCCGCGGGGTCTTAGAAAGTATGACAAGTTGATAAATCTATTTAATGAAAATGAAGGCTATTAAAAAGTATTAAACGGTATTTTCCAAGGTATTACATTTTGTAGCTTGTTTTCAATAAGTATCTAAATTGTCCAAAGAGGTTTTATTCTACAGTCTGCCTGAATGTAATCATTGCGTAGGTGTGTAGTGTGATTCTGTGTACTTTATTTATGGCATCCCGTTGGGTTTGACGTCATCTGAACAGGACATCGCACGCTCAATGCTTGATAGCGCGCGAAGGTCCGTTTACGCCGGTTGCTAAGCAACATCGTTATGGGGAAATGCAAGTCTGCGTCCAAATGGTTGGAAGATAAGGAGGAAGGACAATCAATACTGTATATAGTCAATGTGAGTTAAAGTGTGTCGCCAAGGTAACCGGTTCGAACTCGAAGTGGCGATGAGGTCTTAAAATGTATGGAAAGGGTCCAAAGATCCAAATATACTTAAAGTTCCAAAAATACCGTAAATTCCAAAAACACTTAAAGTTCCAAAAATACTTAAAGTTCCAAAAATACTTAAAGTTCCAAAAATACTCAAAAATCCAAAAATACTTAAAGTTCCAAAAATACTGAAAATGGTTGGAAGATAAGGAGGAAGGACAATCAATACTTTATATAGTCAATGTGTGGTGAAGTGTGTCGCCAAGGTAACCGGTTAGAACTCCAAGTAGAGATGAGGTGTTAAAATGTATGGGAAGGGTCTTAAAGGTCTCACATGTGACGTCAGGACTCCTGCTTATACCCTTTATGAGTGTCATGTATTATTATTACTATCTGTCCGCATTTTGACTACAGGCTTTAGCGCGGCTCGGTTCGGCTCACTTTAAGCTGCGCTTCCATTACAGTTAGTAACGAGGGTAGTAACTATAGTAACCACGCAGTGTAGGCGGGACCATCGGCTGGGTTGTCGAACATACATGTAAGGCTTGTTTGTTAGAAGTGAGCTTTGCAAAGATAGGGACACAACGCTTTGAAGCAAAGAACAGGGCGTGAGCAGACACGTACCACCTCGCCCAACGACCACGGCGTGCCTTTTTGTGCTGCCATTTCTTTATGGGTTTGTTTCAATTAAAAATGCTTTGTTGAAATTAGAAATACTTGCTGACGGTAGCTCGTCTGTTTTAAAAATGGCGCTTGGGGACTGTCTCGCGCAATGACGATTCTCTCGGACCAATCAGCGGTTGGCAGTGTTCATTTTGGCAGCTGTTTTTGATTTAGTCTTAGTCTTTAGACGAAAATGTTTATTAGTTTTAGTCGCATTTTAGTTATTCCTATCCTTCATAGTTTTAGTCTAGTTTTAGTCGACAAAAACTCAAAACATTTTAGTCAACTTTTAGTCCAAATGTTTTCTCTCTTTAAACCAATTGAGTTTGGCAAATAAAGGTTTCCGACATTGGTGACAGTATCAACTTTTCACTCTCTTAACACTTTACTTTTGGAATATCTAGGGATGGGTATCGTTAAGGTTTTCTACGGTACTACTAGTCTTATCGATACTGCTTATCGATCCGGTACTTTAACATATTCTTGTATTTACTTTTTGTTATTTTTTAAAGGGAAAAACTAACAAATTGTTCACCGAATTTATTGCTTTATTTAAATGTGAAATAAATGAAATATATATAATTATGTCAAAATATTGTACTGTACTTGAGTAAAATCTTGAGGTACTTTACTGGAGTATTTAAATGTGTTGCTATGGTGTACTTCTACTCCACAACATACATTTAATAGCTTTAGTTACTTCTCAGATGTGGATGAATGATGTGAAATCTAATCAAGTGTTGAATCAGACTTTAGTTCCACCTGGAGTAAATCCACAAGCTACCCTGCAGTATACAAAGTCATTCAAACTTGAAGGACTCCAGCATGTGTCCCACTCCCTTCTGAACGCTCCGTCCCCGGCAGATCTCTGTGTCCGCTGCAGCATGTCTGTTAGGCCCCGCCCCCCCGGGCCCGCACACAGAGAGACACAGGGAGATCGCTCTTCTGGAGTGAAGAGAACGGAAATAATGATATTGCAAGTTAGAAACGTAAGATGCATTTTGACAGACACGACGGACACTTGGGGGAAAATATACTGCATTTTGAATGTCCGATAGTCCACCATTAACACCTTAGTCCCGTCTCGTCTCGTCAACGAAAACTAAATTTACATTTCGTCAAAGTTTTCGTCATCAAGAATCTATTTTTAGCTCGTCATCGTCTCTCATGTAAAAAAGGTCGTTGACGAACATTTTTCGTCATAGCTTTCGTTGACAAAATTAACACTGGCGGTCGTCAGTGTTTTACTAGTCACTAGTTTAGCTTATTTTCAGCTCGCTTGGAACCTCGACTGAGGTGGTTCTAAAAAAGTACCAGAGAGCCGGTGCTACCCCTAGTGGAAAAGCAAAAAAAGTGCGAGCCGAGCCAAAACCCTGCAGTGGAAATGCGCCAAAAGTGTCATGTATTGTTCTTATTATAACGTTCTCAACCTTTCCTTCCCTTCCCCCCCACAGGGTGAGCCAGCACAGTAAGTGCACCCTCATGACGGCGGACAACCTCTCCATCTGTTTCTGGCCGACGCTGATGCGCCCCGACTTCGAGAACAAGGAGACGCTCTCCACCACGAAGCTGAACCAGGCGGTCATCGAGGCGTTCATCGTGCAGAGCGAGTTCTTCTTCCACGGCGGAGAAATGGCGGAAAGTTCCAGCAATGAAGGAACGCCTCCTCCTCATCACTGCCACAACATGGTGGAGGCTCTTCTTCCTCTGCAGCTGCCTCCCCCCATGCAGCCGCAGCAGATCCAGCACACGCTGCACCCCGACGCACTCATGTAACAGAGAGCATGCTGGGAAACGCAGTCCGTTAGTTTGTCTGTCAAGGAGGTGAACGAGACACATGGACCGTTTGTTGGATTTAAAAGTCATCTGTGAGGTTTTAGAGACGACCGGACGTCACGTTTTTTTCTTTTTTGGACGCCCTCATCTAACAGAAGGCATGCTGGGAATTGCAGTCCAATTGTTGCGTCTGTTTTTCATCGAGGTGAACGAGACACATGGACCGTTTGTTGGATTAAAACGTCGTCGGTGAGGTGTGTTAAACTTCCAGATTAGAGGCGATCGGACGTTTTTTTTTGTTTTTTCCTTTTTTGGACGCGCTCATCTAACAGAGAGCATGCTGGGAAATGCAGTCCATTAAGTGCTTCTGTTTGTCATGGAGGTGAATGAGCTTTGAGAGACCGTTTGTTGGATTAAAAAACTAATCCGTGAGATCTGTTAAACCCCGGAGTCGAGACAATCGGACGTCACCTTTGTTTTGTTTTTTCGGAACTAATTTTTTCCACCCTTTTCCGAGACTGAATATAAAGGATTCGGCACATAGAGTTCTCTTTAGCAGGGTCTTACCTGGATTTACTAATAAAGATTTCCCCCCTTTTACCTTCACCCTGATGGAATAGCACACTGAGCAAACCCCGCTTAATCCCCCCCCCCCCCCAAACAACAGAAAAGGGAAGTTAAAACTTAACGACTGCAACTCAAAAATGAACGCTGACTCATTCGATATTTGACCGACTAACTTACAGACACTTCGGCACAGGAAACTCTTCCAACGCCGGAAACCAGTCGGAGGAGAGAACGTCAAAACAACCAGTTGGATTTGTGAACTGAAAACATAACGAGTTGTGGATTATTTTGGGGGTTTTAAATACTAGAATAATCCCTCCCCCCTTCTTCGTGAACTTTGACCCTCTTAACGGACATAACAGCACACGCACGATTTCTGTCACAACTCCCACTCGTGTCTGTTTGTGTGGTTTTTTTTATCATTTGGACTGTCTTTGCTTTTTTTAGTGTGTGTGTGTGTGTGTGTGTGTGTGTGTGTGTGTGTGTGTGTGTGTGTGTGTGTGTGTGTGTGTGTGTGTGTGTGTGTGTGTGTGTGTGTGTGTGTGTGTGTGTGTGTGTGTGTGTGTGTGTGTGTGTGTGTGTGTGTGTGTGTGTGTGTGTGTGTGTGTGTGTGTGTGTGTGTGTGTGTGTGTGTGTGTGTGTGTGTGTGTGTGTGTGTTGCTGAAACACAGCCAGTGTGTTCCTTCTCTTTCGAGGGAAGAGGGGATCAGGAGGGAAACTCGTTACACTCCGTACGAAAGACTTAACGGACTTCACCTCAAACTCCAGCTAACGCTCTCGTCTCCTTCGAGCGCCTCACTCTCAACGAGGAAACCACTACGTCGCAATGCATTCTGGATCTTTTCCGAGGCGTCTTCCTGTGTTTGACGCTCTAATCGTCTTCATTTCTACCTTCTGTTGCTTTGTTGGAAACTAAAAATGTGCATGTCTCTGTTTTTTGCCACTTAGTGAGATATAAAAAAAAAAAGAAAAACTCAGATGTATTTTTATCTGAATCTTTTGGTTTTGGTTTAAGGGTAACATTTCCACAGAGAAACTCTCACGAGGAGTTTTTATTGCATTTGTTTCTTCTCCGTCATGCAAGAAATCCACTCTTTAATATCATATTTTTGGTTATATGTCGAATAGTTCTCCCTAAATAGAGGAAAGAAATATATATAAGTATAAATATATATATAAATATATCAGCAGCAGACTGATTTAGTGAAATACCGCGGGGTACTGGACTGTATAATCTGTCAGAAGCTATACTCATATTTGTGTGTGTGTGTGTGTGTGTGTGTGTGTGTGTGTGTGTGTGTGTGTGTGTGTGTGTGTGTGTGTGTGTGTGTGTGTGTGTGTGTGTGTGTGTGTGTGTGTGTGTGTGTGTGTGTGTGTGTGTGTGTGTGTGTGTGTGTGTGTGTGTGTGTGTGTGTGTGTGTGTGTGTGTGTGTGTGTGTGTGGTTTAATCCTCTCGCTCGTCTGAAAGAGAAAGAAAATCCCTCGTCGTTTTCTTCATCGATGACACTTTGAGGCAGAGAGAGAGAAATCGTTAGAGTTGAGATTAACTTTAATTCACTGACTTTGTTCGCCTGATCCTCCTTCTAAAAAAAAATATGTTTTACAGAAACTTCAAACACTCTTCTGTCCATCTGGATAAACACATCCCACCAAACAATTCACGACTTCTTACCTAAAAATATGAATCTGTGACGCTTTATTTTACACAAATCCATAGTTTCAATGTCGGATTAATTTAAATTAAAACAAGGCCCTTTGTTGGCTTTTCCCGTTCCAGTAAAGTGTCATTTTGTATGAGTAAAAATAACATTAAAGCATGGTCACAGTAGACAGGCAAGGCAGGCAACTGCTTGGGGCCCCCGCACCAGAAGGGGGCCCCCAAAGAAGGTAGATTAAGAAGGTCCATAGCAACGACAACTTAGAACACCCTTTAATGCAGCAACGACATGTCGGGAAACCCCCTCAAGACGGCCCCATGCATAGCGCGGTAAAATGCTGCTTCTTATTTTAAGTTTCATTGCGTTGCTCCGCTCCGGGGGGGGGGGGCTAGTGGGTTGCTGTAGGTTAACACTAACATGCTTATTGTAGTTGTAAGTGCACTGCCTTGCGGTAGGGGTGGGCGATACGATACCTCAAAATCTGGATTCGATCCCATACCAAGTATTTCAGGGCCAGTATCATCGATACCGATACTTTTTTAAATGAAAAGCGTCTTATGTACTTTCATATAGGGAGGAGCTGCATGACATGAATAGACTAAATCTGAATTCATTTTCATGAATAAAGACAGGACAGTTTTTATAGACAAATAAACGTTTTACTTTTGCAAATGTAAAGTGCAAACATGAAAAATAACAATAGAAAGTGGCCAGAGTAGCGAACTGTCTTCTTGCACACATCACAGTTCGATAAGTTTGAATTGCCAGTTGTGAAATTGCTCCACACAACGCTCCTCTTTCTCTCAGCCATCATGCGCGCGTGTGTGTTGCACTCGCGAGTCGCTGGCTGCTGCTGTCCTGCCCTGGCGGCTGCTGTCAGTCACCTTGCGGCCTGTAGCACCGTCCTTGATGGAGCATATGTGTGGGCTGGACCTGTATTTTACAGGAAAGGAGAGAGTAGAGTAGTTTTCGATTTTTGTTCTGTTTTCTGTGACAGTCTGCCTCACCCTCTTAGACTTTCAGTTGCGCGCGCTACTAAAGAGACGTGTTACCATGGAAACCAAACAATGGTGTAGCTGTATTAAAGTCCGAGTGGAAACAGTCATGAGTAAATCTGATTTTGTCAGAAATCGGGAGAAATATGACCCCGGGAGGAAACCGGGAGAGGGCAGTGAAATCGGGAGTCTCCCGCGAAAATCGGGAGGGTTGATAAGTATGGGCGCAACTGGTGGTAATGGTAATGATGATGAAAGCTGGTTTTATTATATGCAATAGTAGAAGTACTCAAGTACACTTTTGAGTTACTTCACTTGAGTATTTCATGCCACCTATCGCGACATTTCAGAGGGAAATATCCAACTTTTAAACTAAATGTATCCTACCTGCATATTAACACATATCTCTAGTCTTTCTTCCGGTGTAGGTTTTGGCACTTTTACCTGATTAAAGGATCTGAACTCTTCCTCCTCCTCTCTCTGGTAATTTGAAGCTAACTATAGAGGATGTGGAGTTTCCAATTGGCACACTTCTAATCAATTAGTGTTCAGTTAATGGAGTCTTTTAATCAGGACACAGCGGGGGGGCTCCACACCAAAACAATTCAGCGTTAGAGTGGAAGAAGTTTGTAATAAAACACCAGAAAGATCTTCCATCTCCTTTGATGTCAGTCGTCTACATGAATACGTTCATACACTAAAGTACGCTTATCGGGAGACCGTGTGAATTAAACATTGTTTTTGGTGTATTTATTTTCGATCTCAGGCGATCGATGGAATGAAATTTAATCCAGATGCACAGAAGAGTCTTTAATCACTTTTAAACGACACCTTGAGGTTACATCTTAAACGTTTTTACTAACGACTACTGCAAAAGCCGTCTGAAATATTTCACTAAAAACACATTTTAATGCTGAATTTCTTGAACCAATACCCGTTAAAAATGTATGTGTACTCACTTTCTTAATGTCTCTCTCAGTTGAATAGAATAATAAGAATATCTGCACTCAGTGATTTACGGTGACCGTCTGATCACCAGATTAAAAGCCCTGCATTCATAATTGAACACTCTTTTAGTAACTTGCAAAGAAAATTAATCCAAATAGTGGTTTGTAATACCCAGAATGCATTGCTCTGCTAGTGTCTAAGTGTATGTGAGGAAGGAAAGTTAAGCTTTTGTTTAAAAACGGGATCAGCAAAACGACTCAAAGTGTTTTCGATGAACGTCGGCGACCGGGAGGATTCCAATTATACGATAATGTCGACTCGGGGTGCGTCCCATTTCTGATGTCTGTCTCCTGTGTCCTTGAAGTCGGTCAGCTTTTTTATTGGATGACTGCAATGTGAACCCAGAAAACGCCAGGAGGGAATTTCTGTCTTCTTGAGATTCTACGTTTTTTTTTAGCTTTTAGGAATAATTCTGACTTTTAGGATAAAAAACAAACCAATTAAGTATCAATAAAATAAACAGTAACATAAAAGGGCATTTTTTAAAGTTACTTAACTTACTTTTAAAATCCACTCCAAATAAATAAAGTACATTTTAAACCAGTTTTATTAAAAAAAAAAAAAGTTTTATTTTCCCATTTTTGCTGAAAAAGTAGTTTTATCAGCTTAAAATGTTGTGTATTTTGACCACTACAGTACACTATGGAGTAAAATGTGGTTCCAAATCACTAATATTGAATTATTCCTGCTGTTGTAATACTTCTAAAGGAGATATTTGGATTGTAAATCTGACAAAACAAGGTATTTAAAGAACTTAATATGAATAATTGTAAATTTAAACCCCTTTTTAACTCTAGAGGTTAGAAAAGCATCATCTATTGGAATCTTAATTTAAGAGACAAGGTGATATGGAAGCGAAATGGAATGCGGCCAAAGTCCTGTCTATGAACATCGAAACAAATCTGATTTAGGGACCTTTTTAAAAGGACACTTTGAAGGAGACTCGTGTCTGGAATGGGACGCTCTTTGAGTTGTGAATGAGAGGGTTAGGGGTTAGCGTTAAAGGGGATAAATATTCAGAATGGAACGAAGCCAAAAGCCCATTTTAAGGTGACGTTGGACTGAAGGGCACATAGAAGGGAGCGAATGGGGGAAATGGAACGCGGCCAAAAGCGTCCTGATCTACGATTTCTTTTTTTTCTTTTTTTGGGGGGGAGGTGGGGGGGGGGGGGGTCTCAGCAGCTGCTAGATAATAAAAGATTAAGCTGTTCGTCTGTAGTTTTTCTCATCAATCAATCGACTGTGTTATCATCCTGTTGATACGACCTCATCAGTCGCACCGGTGTACAAACTGCTGTGTATTATAGTAAATAAAAATGATTTTCAGAAATGAAAAAAGTCTAAAACAAGTTTTTATTTTCTGTTTCTCCTCCATAATGTTTCCAAATAAAGTTTCTTTTTTTCCAAAAATTCCTGGGTGTTTTTTATTTCTTCCTTTTGACTTTTACAATGATTTTGATGTGTTAATAAATACACCTTTATTTAGTTTTAAAGTTCTCCTATCATACTGTTCTTCATCAATATATCACAGGTCTCAGATATATACAGAGCCTGTCTCTGATTGGCTGAAACACCAAACAGATCATTGCAGCATTACCCATAATCCCCTCTGTTTCAGCCCTGTTTTCCAAAGTGCTGATTCTCTGTCTGTTACTTTAGATGAAAATAAGGAGCCCCTCCCCACGCCCCTCTGAGAGACATTTGGTTACAAAGAACTCAATGGTGCTCTAGGAGGAGATTCAGGTGATAAGGGGGGGGGGGGGGGGGGGGGGTTACCCTGGTTGCTTATTGGCTAATGGTCACACAACACAAAACATCGTTATGACATCATAAAGTGGCCAAAATCTGATCAGCTCATTTTCAGACAGGTTTTTATAGAAATGGATCAAAAAGAGAGAGAATCTTTGTTCCTGAAACTTTCAGAGTCTCTTTCCACAGAGGGGACACATGTTGATGTAGAAGAGACATGAAGAAGAGGGGACACATGTTGATGTAGAGGAGACATGAAGAAGAGGGGACACATGTTGATGTAGAAGAGACGTGAAGAAGAGGGGACACATGTTGATGTAGAGGAGACATGAAGAAGAGGGGACACATGTTGATGTAGAAGAGACATGGAGAAGAGGGGACACATGTTGATGTAGAAGAGACATGAAGAAGAGGGGACACATCTTGATGTAGAAGAGACATGAAGAAGAGGGGACACATGTTGATGTAGAAGAGACATGAAGAAGAGGGGACACATGTTGATGTAGAAGAGACATGAAGAAGAGGATTTTGCATCATAGGTCCCCTTTAATATAAATGTCAGAAATACTTAAACACATTTTACTCGCAGTTAATGGTCAAATATTCACTTCAGAGGAATATTAAACTTGTGTGAAGGTGTGGTTAAACCCTTGGCTGGCCTGGGAGGGCCTTGGGACCCCCCAGTCAGAGCTGGTTGATGAGGAGAGAGGAAAGTTTGGGGCTCTCTGCTAGAACTGATACCTCCGCGAACCGACCACGGATAAGGGGAGAAGATGGATGGATGGATGGACATGTCTTGATTGTGGTAAAATTATCTGATCAATGTAAATATCCCATCGTATTTACTTGTTGTATTGGCAGATGTTCACATAACATACTTTATGAGTTTGGCTTATTAAGTAAAGACTATATAAAATGCATCTCCAATATGACTTTTCTTTTTAAATCATTTTGTGAAATTCTCACTGAAGAGACTTGCAATTATTTGCCCTAGACTTCTGCTTTCAGACGTAGTTAATTTTGAAGTTGTTACCCCATCAGATAATAATCCAATGCAGAGGCAATACTGTAAAATACATTATGTTATATATATTATATTTATATATGTATTTTTATATAGCCTTTAAGCTACAAGTGGCCCTTTGAGTGCAACCAAAATGCTGTTGTGGCCCGTGATGAAATTGAGTTTGACCCCCCTGGTCTAAAGTAATAATAACAAACAATAGTAAAAACAGAATAAGTACACAAGTAAAAGCGAAATTGTACTTTGGTACACTCATTTCTTTGTACATTTACTCAATGACTATACTAAAGTACACCTTTGAAGTACTTACCCTGTACATTTACTCCACCTAACTTTAAAGGTGCGTGTTGTATTTTTACTTTACCTAATTTATTTAGCAGATATAGTTCCTGGTGGATTTTAAGATTTTGAGTTTTAACAAAGAAAAAAACGTGTGTGTGTTTTTTTTTAATGCTCTTTGGCTGGTGTGTTGTGGAGAATATTACAAGTACAATAGAGTAACTCATAGTTTGGGGTTGTATTAATATAATGTATAATAGTGATAATCGTTCATTTGAACAGTTTCAGGATCTGCAGATGTTGAGAAGGTAAATGGCGCCATCTTGTGGACAAAATCTGAACTTCACCAAAACCACAGCACTTTTATTGGATATTACATTTAATTAATTTAAAGGAGCAAGAGCTGTACAAATGTGTTATCTAATTAATAAATCGTTTTATTTCATCACACCCATCTCTTAGTCTTTTTCTGGTATTCACATATTGATATTAACTCGTTCTTGTATTTCTTCTGACAAACCTTCAAATGCTCTTTAAAACGTTCTTAATCAACAAGTGAATTGACCAAAGCCACACTTGCATTCTTATTGGTCCACTTTGACTGATTACTGAGCTCAGTGTGTTTTGAAGTCATGACAAGGTATAAAATGTGGGACTGTTATTTTGGAAATTCTCGTAAATTCTCAATAAATTCCAGTATTTTTTGTTTTATTCGAACCTGCTTGACCTTAATTTAAATGTATCAGTCATGCTCAGATGTTTCCCCAATACAATTATTTCATATACCCCCTACCTGTTGGTACCACACTTTGATTTGCAAACCGGATGTAGTCAGAAGTTTGGTATGCACCCCTCAGGTAAGACTTTTCCAATATTTCAACACCTGTCGACAAACATAAGAATGATTGAAGTGAGATCTGAAAAGTCACTTTACTCCCCTTTCTGGACAGCTGTTGTAGTGTTTACCATTCAAATGATCTTTTAAATCAAATTCGGCTTTCCCGAACCTGTATCGAGAGCTGGAGTTAAATGAAATCTCAAAACAAAAAGCTTGCACAGATTTTGGGTGGTCTGTAGATATTTAGGAACAGAGCTCGAGAGGAGCATTTCAGCTGAGGGCCACATATTCAAAAGAAGCAAAGTTCCCATAAGATGTCTTCCTGCATTGAAGGGAATCATTGAACAGAATAGCAGCTCCACCTCCTTTCTTATGCATTATTTCCTGACTCATCAAACTAAAGTTGGGAGGTGTTGATTCGATAAGAACAGCTGCACTGTTATTTTGTTCAATCCAAGTTTCCGTTAAAAACATAAAATCCAGATTGTGCCCAGTGATAAAATCATCGATTAAAATGTTCTTCCTGCCAAAGACCTGACCTTTAATAAAGCTAGTTTAAGTTTGTTGGACACACTATCAGTCAGGTTTTTTGTGACAAGCTGTGGCTGACATGGAATCACTGCTAAATTTGATAAACTCACACAAACGTTTGAGCACTTCCCGTTTCTAAACTGATTCACCGTTCTTAATCTATTCCCTATCAACACAGATATCGGCAAAGCTACAGGCAGGCAGGGCCCCGGCATGTAGTAGGGACACAAACCTCCGCTGTGGATTTTCAAAACAAAATACAATAAACGTATGGTCGCAGGGCCAAGTCTAACTCTCTGAGGCCTGCATGGTCTGTCTCCAAAACAAAAATAAAAAAACGTTTATGCAGCCCCAACAACAGCCTCTGATCATCAACAGACTTCATGCAATGCTTCATCAGATGCATAAATTAGATAATCTCTCTATCTCACTCCTAACATCTAAATCTACTTTCAGCATGGATATATGTTCATAAAATACATCCATTGTTTGTTCTATATGCTTCTTGAAATCCTAAAAAACACATCGTTTTTCTAGAATAGATTATAAATCGCCTGAAAATGGTACAACCAAGTGGCAACACGCTTGAGAAGGTGTTGCGCTGGGCTATATCATGCAATTGAAAGTGAAACTTAAGCTCGCTCCATTGCGGAGATATTCCCGCGAGAGTGCGGGAAACTGAAATTAATTCACTAGACTTTTGTAGGTTATTATTTCTTGACGCACACATTTTTTTCTCACTTTACAAACACTGACAGGAAACGCCACCGGAAGAGCTTCTCGGGAAGCGTTGTGATTGGCCAGGCTCCCCGTCACGTGGTCGAAGCAGCATGACCCACACTTACAACCATCATTGAAAGGGAGTGGTTTTATTCAGTGGATATATTTAAAAAGAATAAGAAACATATCAATTTGTTCATTGATTCATAACAGACAGAATTTGATCCATGGTCATGGGATTAGTATATCATTGTATTAAGACAACTTAATGAGCAAATCAAATATCTCAATGGTACAGTCAGGCTGTTTATTATACCTTTCAACATTCAAAACACCGCGCATAATGCACAACTCCTAAGGTCTAGTGGAGACAACACTTCTGTCGAGTTGCTTTGCTCACAAGTCATTTCCCAGTCTTTCAATTTCATCAAGGAAGAAATCCATATCGTCCTTGGAAACCAGCGTAGAGAGGACAATCATGCGGAAAAAGTTGACCTTGTCTCCCAAAGGTTGGTAGCCCACCATCATCGTGCCTTGCTTGATCATGCGCTCCTTGATGACTGGAGCTACCTATTATCAAGAACAAACAGTTTGCTTCAGAAGCTCTGTGGAGGTGAAGGCTTTAAGATGGCGGCCTTGGTGTTTTATAAACAAAGCAACACAACTCATTGAGTCTTTCCGTTCCCGATCCAGTGAGACTTACGTTTGCCAGTCTGTCCTGGTAATCTGCATTTCCTTCCTTCCCCCTCATGCTCGGCGGGATGAACCAGAAGCATACATTCAGAAACTCTGGCTGCCCATGGAGAAACACACACTGGGTGAAAACATTGAATCTTCAGTACGATATAATATCAGTATGCTGGAGACCCTTACTCACCTCCCACAAAAGATGAAACCCTTCCCTTTTCCTCATCTGCTCCACCAGATACCTGCAAGAGGGATGTTAACGATACAATCAAATACAAAGGGGCTTTATTGGGATCATCTTAACCCTCCTATTGTCTTCGTCCCTTACTTTGGTGTTCGCGGTCAAATTTGACCAGTCCTGTTTTAACTGCTATCACATTAACACAAACACCATGAATCATCACAACATGTCATTTAACACGCTTTCAAACTGTACATATTGCATCAGACTACTGGTATACAGGAAACACTGCAGTAAATATACAAAGAACAGACACTGAACATGTATTGGTGTGCCAGGTGTGATCCATGTGGGGGGAGGGGCACATAAGAGCGGGAAATGTGTCCAATTGTTCTGTGTGTGTGTGCCAGGCGTGATTGGGCACATAAGGGGGGACACATCTAGTGTGTGTGTGTGTGTGCATGGGCGCGGGAAGGGGGGTGCTGAGGGCGCTGCAGCACCTCCTAGCGGCAGGCAGGGGGTGCGGAGCTCCCCTGTCTGAATTATTATTTGACGGTTATAGCTGCTCCCGCTGTGCATAATCTGTGTAATATGTTGCCAATAAATTCCACATTGTTTCCACAATTTCCCGTGTTCAGTGAATGAAACGGAGGCAAGACACCAGACCAATCAGAGAGTTGCATGGAAATAAAAGTGTGCTTGTGTCATTCAAGCTCGGCTGTGTGTGTGTGTGTGTGTGTGTGTGTGTGTGTGTGTGTGTGTGTTTGTGTTTTATCTGATCCGGATGGTTCAGGAACACCATGGGTGTTACAAAGTTCACTAAATGATCCATAATTCAATGAAAGAGGTGATCAGTCACATGTTCAAATGTCTGCTGTGAAGGATATCATGAAGCCTTAATGCAATCGAATGTAAAACTAAAAAGTTATGATCGATGAAAGCAGTGAATCGGTCAGATTTGACCCGAAGACAACAGGAGGGTTGAACATAGTATTGCCAAAGCATTCGGCACGAGGTGATAACAGAATAACTTTCTGTTCATCTTCACAAACAGACGGCAGTGCTTTTATTTTGTGTCAATAGGATAAGATCAATTTCAACTATACTAGGTTAGTGTTTGACTTCAGCTGGATGCCTACCTTACAAGGTTAAAAGCTTTGTCTACACGCTCGGCCAAGCCGATGGAGCCGACAGCTTTCCACATCAACCAGAGCTTCAGACAGTCATCCTTGCGGCCACACTGTACCGTCTTGTCCCCGACGTCCAGATTGACATCATAGCATTTGTCTTGCTGGAAGAGGTAGGTGGCGTTGGCACTGTGGCACTTTTTCATCAAGTTCTGAGGACAAGCACAAGTCAATGACTGTCCCCGATTAATACAACGTTAAACTTTATTCTGTGTATCAGATAATGCTGTAGCCTCAAACCGTTGCATCCTGCAGCAGCAAGGCAGAACACTGCAGGCCGGCCATCAGCAGCTTGTGTGGATTCCAGGCTACTGAATTTGCTCTTCACAAACAAACACACGGACATTGTTCATATTGACCATGTCTGCCTAACTGTGTCCTTTAGAACGGTGAAAGTGTATTTTTATCATGCATATTAATACCTGGAAACCCCTTTCATCAGATGTCTGTGCTGCTCGGAAAACAGCACGCTCCCTCCCCAGGCAGCCTGAAACACATTGAGCATGTCATTCACCTTTAGTAAAGACAACCGAAGCTTGTCCACTGCTTGAGGCCTGTACTACGAAGCTGGTTCAACCTAACCTGGATATGTTTGAGTTAGCTGGTTGGCCTAATCCAAAACATACGCTCTCTCTAAACGGTCCTACGACGCGGGTTATCAAGTGGATCGCTCAACCCAGCCGTGCCCTATCTAGTTAGGAGCGTTCACATGAAAGGGGTGGTATCTGGAGTATTCGACCAATCACAAACGTGGAGAAGCGTACTGACAGCGCAGCGTCATACTTCCTGAATGAAAAGTCAGCTATAATATTAGACATATGAAGAAGTTAAACTTTAAACATCCATGACTGAAACACTTTATCCAGGATCAAAGCCACATTGCTGCACCTGCAAGGTGAATACAGCTGGTAACAGAACAAGTGTTTGAATGCGTACATGAACAGGTTTATGATATCACTGCCCCGTCTAAGACACCATCTGACTTTCATTACATTTGACTCGAGTGTTTCCTCAACTTAATGTGTTGCTTCAAATAATCCTTCTGCATACAGTATGTGACACAGTGAGTGTTGCACGGCCAGATACGGCTCAGCTGACTCAGATAAGGAGATGATACATTATGATGTGATATGCCGCGGACTGTACTTAATGTTACTCTGATCCGGTTACTTATGTTGTGGCAGATATTTAAGTAAGCTTTCTTAACGCTAATGTTCTAATAGTCAGATTGCTCTGAAGGTGGGAGGTGATATTCTATTAATGTTCACGTTCACACAGTCGGTGATTTTTGCCGTCCGTCTTTCCTGCAACGGCAGCTTTTCTGTATTTCCTTTCTCCTGTAATATGACTTGATTGCTTTAAACTCCGCACACTGAGCTCTGATTGGTCAGCAGGCAGTGCTTTCACTGAGTTGAGCTCTTAGCCTGCAACCTAACCTGCTCCGGGGCAGGTTAGCCGCTCAGCATCAGTTACCATGGAGATTTAGCCTGCTAAAAAGAGAACCAGCTTCGTAGGACCGGAGACCCAGAGTTTACCTGAAGTTAGCCGCTAAGAGAACATCCTGCTTCGTAGTATACCCCCCAGGACCACTCACGTCTACATGCATCCAGACGTTGTGTTTCTCGCAGACATCAGCTATAGGGTCCAGTGGGTCGAACGCACCCCGCACTGTGGTCCCTGACGTGCAGCTCACAAGTAAAGGTACTGCACCCTGATGGAAACAAACTGAACATGAACACAGCATTCTGGCACGTCAGGTTTGCAGGATGTACAAACTGTTTAATGTGAGCAGCAACTTTCAAATAATCACTGTTAAAACTCCTTTACAAAAGGGCATGTTAAATATAGTCTATTTGAGTTTACCTGAGATTTTATCAGCTCGATCTTTTCCTCCAGGTCCTCTGGAATAAGGCGGCCTCTAAAGCGCACAACATATAATGGAACATGAATGACTCGACTATAGAGCCCTGATAGTCACCGTGTGTAGAGCTGAAACCAACATGTTTTATAATAATCGTCCAGGCTATGAGACATCCAATCATATTCATCTAATCGTTTATTTAGCTGGGACAATGCACATTGATGAACACTTGGAGCTCATTTCCATCCGCAGTCCCTCACATAAAACATGGCAGTACAATGTAGCAGCAACGACATGTAAAGTGCAAGATAAGATACCCCTGTGTTAAAGCCAAGGGCATTTACACGTCTGTTTGTTTCTCAACCATTCTTTGAGTTGACCTTTGAACTATTGAGTGGGACCCCGTATCTCAGTTATTCCAGAAAGAGCCGTCTCCTGTTTAGCCCCGAGTTGTTTTTCAGGTCTCAGGCTCGAAAATGACATTCCCAGAACAAATGACCATATCTTCCCTTCTCAAAGCAAGGTTACATCTGTGAGTTGGATGTAGAAGTGTCAGAATCAATATATACGTTTTTATTTTAAAGTAAATTCAGATTGAACACAGTAAAAAAAAGTCGGTCCAAAAAATAAATAAATGACTTTTAATGAAACCCACTCTTGGATGATGGGATGGTAAACTGAAAGTTTTAGGAATCCAAACTACAACATATAATGAGTACCCTGTATCAAGACTGATTCAAAACAAGTGAAATTTGACCTTTTTAGAGATTTAGCAAAAAAAAACACTTCTGGGGTCATTTGACCTATCTCTGGCCCCCCTTGTTCGATTTTGCTGATTGACATCTCTTTCTAACCGTCAGAGCCAATGGAATCGAGGGGAACTCCCACATAGTCCTTATTTGGTCATGTGTCTGTGTCTGTGTCTGTGTCTGTGTCTGTGTCTGTGTCTGTGTCTGTGTCTGTGTCTGTGTCTGTGTCTGTGTCTGTGTCTGTGTCTGTGTCTGTGTCTGTGTCTGTGTCTGTGCCTGTGCCTGTGCCTGTGCCTGTGCCTGTGCCTGTGTCTCTGTGAGAGTGGGGCATAGCCAAAACCGGAAGCTGCAATAACTCTGGTGGCTACCATTAGCAGATAACTTTTACTCCAATTTTTACCTAAAAATTGAATTATGGATTATAAATAATGTTTTCAAAGCTACAGTCACATTATCAACCTATGGATCAACCGATTTAGCCGCGGCTTTTCCCGTTTTAATGCCAATGAACAAGTCTTTTGATCAGATGGACAGCTACGGTGAGACGATCTCCCGTAAAAGGTACGTGTTGTGATGTCTGAGTTTGCTTCCCCTGTCACGAGTTCGGATCACTCAGTGATGATAGAGATATAGATATATAGAGTTATAGATATATAGATATATAGATATATATATATTTAAATAATCTGTGGAACCTCAGCTTTAATCAGATATCTTGTATGTGCAGCTACGATAAGTAATAAGGGTATGTTTATCTTGAGTTCGTGCCAAATGTCCATGGCAGTCCATGTAAACATTTATAAAAAAAAACATACTTTTAAAAGACTTAAAATTGTCAAAATTCAAGAACTGGTGTTTCTCCAGGATGGTACAGTGGTGGTATGAATGTGGCTTTCTGTCAAACACCTGGATAGCTCTCTTGAACAGCTGTTCTCTGGGTTTCAGGTTTGTGGCTCAAGCAAACAGTAATCAATGTGGGATAGAGTCACACAGTGGAGGTGTGACTCTGCAGCATTGACTTAAGAAAGGTCTGACTTCTTTAACAAGTTGAATTTAATGGTGTTTTCACATGTCTCGAAATTGCTTATTTTATCTGAGCAACAGTCTAAGAGATGAATGTTACCTTAAAATCAAACATTAATTGATTTATTATCAATGGTTTCAGCTCTTTTTATAAAAAAAAATAATACATTACCCTTCATCCACTTTCACCACGACGATATTGTCTGTCCCAATGCCCAGATAGGCAGCCCCTTTCTTCACAGAGTAATGGCTCTGGAAAAACAAACATGTAGAGACAACACAGTGGTGATCCTCTGATAAGGTTTCAATCTCCACAGTGACATAAACTCCTCAAGCATGCAGTGCTCAACAGCTTCTCCTGACCTCGGCAGAGGTAAAGATGGTAAGCCGTGGGACAGCCCACAGACCCTGGCTTTTGACCTCTGGGAAAAGTCGGTAGCGTGCGAGGTTCATGGCAAACATGTTCGCGGTAGACCCCCCAGGGCAGAAGATACCATCACCTTCTGTCCAGCCAACCAGCTGCCGCAGTGATCTTAAAACCTCAGTCTCGATCAACACAAACACCGGGGCCACCTCATAGGTATAGCTGCAATTAACACACAAAAAGTTGTATTTCGGTATTTTTACAGAATTCAATAACTTAACGCCAACATTCATATTATTTAGATTCTTACAGGTTAGTGTTGAGAGCCTCACTGAGGAACCGTCCAGCCAGGGCATGATAGTCCACTCCTGCAAACAGCTGATTAAAGAAACGTGGGTGACCTGGAAGAAACAAGCCAGATCTCATCATCACAGAAGATAAGATTTACTCACCATGTGAATGTCTCTGCTGTCTCCGGCAGGCTCACTTGTCTTGATGCTGTACTTGGCAACATCTTGTACTCTCTGTAGGAGCCTCTGCTGTGGCTCCCCCGCCGCCCTGAGCTCCAAATCCAGCAGCAGAGCCAGCTGTTCGGGCTCTCTCCACTCACAGACCTGCAGGAAGAACACGTGGACTTTTAGTTTTTGCTCAGAGAACTCACTGTAATCTGACACCTGTCATTTTAGGCCACCTTCTGCTTGACGTCTGTGCCCTTGCAGAGAACCTCCTCGACAATGATTTTGAAGGCTTCATTCAAGAAGAGTTGGCCCTCTGAATGGTCGATGAGAGGATCGTTCAGGTCAGGGAGTTCAGCTGGATCCTGGCCATCGGCTGTTAGGGGAGAAGATGAACATTTAAAAGATAATTCAAACATTATAAACATGCATAGCACAATGTACTTACATGAGAGTGGAAACATGTTTCCCATTTCCACACTTTCCAAGTTGGTGAATCTTTACCCCTTAGCTTGCTGACAAGGCAGACTGCGGTAACGGTCTAAATAGCCGAGTGAGGAACAAAAGAAGAGGGAGGTAGTTGACCTTTGTCCTAATCAAAGCTGCAGCCACACGAGGACGGTCGTGTCCGCTACAGTTCTCTATCATATAGACCAGGGATGGGCAAATAGCGGCCCGGGGGCCTCATGCGGCCCCCCACCTCCTCTTTTTGCGTCCCTCAGATTAATTTATAAACAACGTAATTCATAAAAAAAAAAAAAAAAAATTGTACTTGTAGTACTGGGAAGTTTATCAGAACTAAAGAGTTCTGATGAAGTATGAAGCACAGAAATATCCATTTTAAATATGAAAACGTTTCTTTAAACCCAAGCTCTTTTAAAATCTCAGCAGATTTTATTAAACCAGATTTTATTAGCAATGTTTTTAATAAATCAAATGAATTCTTTGTAACAAGAAACATTTCCTCCATTTTCGCAGGAACATTCAGTGAATTAAATTAACAGTATTTTATTAGAAAGGTTTTAGTACATCGAAATTAATACTTTTTAAGAATGCATATTTTATTGTATTTATTGTTCTTCTCCAAATCAATTGATTTAACCTCCTAAAATCGTATTCATTTGAACACCTATCAGAGTAGGCTAATTGCAGGATGTTAAATTATAACTAAAATAAGTCCTTTTTACCCTTTTGACAATAAATAACAGAGCAACTAAGCTCAGAATGTTCTGCGCAATGAGCGCACCACATTGAAACTTAAATATATAAACAATGACGCGCAGAGTTCTAAAAAGCCACGTGGTACACACGCAAACAATTTAACAAAACTTAAACATTTTAGCGCACCGCTGCTCTGCGGAGCTCTCACACAACACTATGGATCTGAGTGTCTTACCGGCTGCCTGTCCTGACTTGGTAGAACGCATCCCGTCTGCACGCTCCAGTCTACCCGGCTCGCACGCACCAACTATTTGACTCCTTCTCCAGGATGCAGCACCACTCTGTGATCAGGTGATTACACCCAGCTGGCCAGAGGAGGCAGGACCGCCCGCGATCATTTCACACTCGCTTTCTATCCCTGTGAATGGGTCATTTGTAAATGAAACATATTTGTAACGCTAATGATTTAATTTATTAAAATTAAGCTATTTTGTTATTGATATGTATTTATATATATTTGTTTCGACTACTCGTCATCTGTTTTTTATTTTATATTTATTAAAGCCTTAGGCTCTGTTTGACACACACACACACACACACACACACACACACACACACACACACACACACACACACACACACACACACACACACACACACACACACACACAACTGAATGATGTGTGTGCAGAGTTTGACCCTTGAAGGCTGTTTCTTCTGAAATTGAATATATTTGTTACATATTTATAGAATTTTAGATTTTTTGATTTGATTTTGGATTTGTGAATGGGAGAAGTAGTAGATGGAAAAAATACCAAACACTAATTATTCAAAGTAAAGTATTTCATTGTATATACGGTAATACTAAGGAGGCATAGGCCTACAGTATATGATGATATAATCTTTGACATTATCGATATTAAAAAAGTGATTTGTTTTCCATGTCATTCGTGTTTTTTTCTTATAGAAAGTGAAGTTATTTATTTGTAAGCTCCAAATCCAAATGTTTCCCTCAATGGCCTTTGCGCCCTGAAAAATCGTGTGACACCAAAGGCCAAATGTCCTTGCCCCTAAAATGACGAAAATCCAAGCCTGGTGGTCACGCTTTTTGTGACCAGTGAGAAGACGTGCAGCTGCGTTCTGCACGCTGCAGGCGCCTAATTGAGGCCTGGTCCATACCCGCATACAGAGCGTTGCAGTAATCCAGCCTCGAGGTAACAAAGGCATTAATAACCCTTTCTAGGTCTTGAAAAGATAAATACGACTTGGTCTTGGCCAATAGTCTTATTTAAAAAAAAAGCAGGTCTTGACTACGGTGCTGACCTGCTTGTCGAATTTAAAAGTGCTATTGAAGGTCACTCCAAGGTTCGTGACAGAGGGGAGGATGTTTTCATTGAGAGAGCCCAGAATATCAACCGGGGAAGCTGGAGGTTGGGGTCCAAAAAAGATGACCTCGGTCTTGCTCTCGTTGAGGTTGAGGACATTTTGGCTCAGCCAGGATTTGATCTCTGTCAAGCAGTCCATCAACTGCTGTAGTGAGTGTTTGACATTTGCTTTGAGTGGCAGATAGATCTGTACGTAGTTGGCGTAGCAGTGGAAGGGAATATTGTGTTTAGTGTGAATTGAACCAAGGGGCAGTATGTACAGTAAAAAGAGGATGGGGCCCAGGATAGAGCCTTGATTTGAAATCAGATTTAGTTCCACCTGGAGTAAATCCACCAGCTACCCTGCAGTATACAAAGTCATTCAGACTAGCTGCACCTTTAGCAGCTTTGAGAACACTTTCATGATCAATCATTATAAAACATATCATATCTATTATTCTGTTATGGACCAATCTGCACAACGACTATTTACTGTCTTTCACTATATTTTGATGAGAATACTTTTCTACTTTCACTTGAGGAACATTTTGAATGCAGGACTTTTACTGTAACAGAGTATTCCTACACTCTGGTACTTCTACTTTTACTCAAGTACAAGATCTGAGTACTTCTACTTTTACTGAAGTACAAGATCTGAGTACTTCTACTTTTCTCAAGTACAAGATCTGAGTACTTCTACTTTTACTCAAGTACAATATCTGAGTACTTCTACTTTTACTCAAGAACAAGATCTGAGTACTTCTACTTTTACTGAAGTACAAGATCTGAGTACTTCTACTTTTCTCAAGTACAAGATCTGAGTACTTCTACTTTTACTCAAGTACAATATCTGAGTACTTCTACTTTTACTCAAGATCTGAGTAGTTCTACTTTTACTAAGAGTACAATATCTGAGTACTTCTACTTTTACTCAAGATCTGAGTACTTCTACTTTTACTCAAGCACAAAACCTGAGTACTTCTACTTTTACTAAGAGTACAAGATCTGAGTACTTCTACTTTTACTCAAGATCTGAGTACTTCTACTTTTACTCAAGAACAAGATCTGAGTACTTCTACTTTTACTCAAGTACAATATCTGAGTACTTCTACTTTTACTGTAACAGAGTATTCCTACACTCTGGGAACCACTTTTTAAAAGTAAAACGTATAAATGTTCTGAAAAATAGCACAAACAGATAAATGTCATAAAGAACACAGGTTTAGTTTAAGATGTGTAATTTGGAGATGTCAGTAAACTGTTAATAGGAAATGTAAAAACTAACATTGCTTTATAAAAAGCAAACTAAGAATAACTCCCCTGACTCTGAAACGACCCACAACATGCAGCAGTGTTGTTTGTCTGTGAGTCTGAAGTAGATGTTGTCTTGTTGTTTTATTTTCCTCTCAGAGAACCAGAGTGTGTAGTTCACGTGTTCAACACTCTTTAAAAAAGACGGAGGTCATTGGCTTCCTCGATAACTCTGACTCTGTGAACCCTGTCTATAAATAGTAAGGAAATTAGTGTACAAAAAAAAAAAAGGTGGAGCGCAATACAGTTTTATTTCTATCTGAAAAAGTGTCCCATTGATTGGTTTAAAGTGTGAACAATGCTTTTGTGTTTTTAACCTTCGATCTAGAGAAACAAATAGTTCCCCAGAACTACACATGCTGGCTATCGTGTGTTTCGCAACATGTTCTATGGCACGTCTCTTTATAAGACGTTTTCGTATTTCCCACAATTAGAAGTTGCCAGTATTAAACTGTACACCCTGGAGGTTTAGGGGATACGAAACACAGTGGTGTTATCACATTTAAAACATATAATTAATGAATGGGTGAATTAATATATCCACATGACAGCTAAGGTCAGAAGAACAGCTGGTCTTATGTCTGTGACCCCTCCTGTTGTTCATTGATAAGCCTGAAACATGCTCAAGGTTCAGAGGCACATTTTGCAAACATGGCAGTAGCCATCGATCATCTTAAGATAAGATATACTTTATTGATCCCAAGTTGGGAAATGTTTTTGTTACAGCAGCATACTACTTTGTTCTACTCCACTATATTCAGAGGTTAACCTGGTATTTTTACTCCACTACATTTATTTGAGTTACTTTGCAGATTCTGATGAATGATGTGAAATATAAACAACCCTTAAATCAGACTTTAGTTACACCTGAGTCAGGTTCAGGGAAGGTGATTGTCAAGGGCCAAAATAAACTATGCAATATATTGGACGTTAAGTACTTTGTCAGACTTCACATGTATCCGTGGATAACCCCAACGTTTTGTTTTTATTCAAAAGAAGAACTTAACTTAAAGTAATCTTTAATGTTTAAATAAAGCCTTATTAGTTTGTCTGTTTTGCACATCCTCCTGTTCATATCTTTGGACGTCCTGAACTAAACTGTTTTATTGTAGAGATACAGTATCTTCTTGATATTTTATATTCTATATTTCTATCATGCCTTCTACTTTCCCCCAATTTTGTATGTAGGCTACTCTTAATATTTAAATGTTTTCATAAACGTATTCAACAACAAAATGCAATAACGTGCTTTAACCACCAGGCGGCGCGGGTTAAAAAACCAGTGGTGTAGTTAATAAAAGATAATAATATCAAACATAATATGACTATTAACTTTATTCCATCCATCCATCCATCTTCTCCCGCTTATCCGTGGTCGGGTCGCGGAGGTAGCAGTTCCAGCAGAGAGCCCCAAACTTTCTTTTCCCTGGCCACATCAACCAGCTCTGACTGGGGGGTCCCAAGGCGCTCACAGGCCAGAGAAGAGATATAATCCCTCCACCTGGTTCTAGGTCTACCCCTTGGTCTCCTCCCAGCTATTAACTTTATTTTGAAATTAAAACAGAACGGTAAAGGAAAATACAGTTTCAGTCTCTCAATTTGAAGCTTATGCATTTACCATGAACCTGTATAGACCTGTAACAGTCAACTACATAAGGAGTTGGAAAGGTAATTCATAAAATAATGTATTTTAAAACTACAAAAAAGTCCCTTTCTATCAGCTGTGCACCGTTATGGTGTAAATACATCTACTGATTGGATCAAATATAAAGGTCAGCCGAGTTAGTGTTGATACTGCAAGGAGAAATGTAAGATGTTGTTTAATTGCTGATATATTTATGATCCACGTCACGTATTGAGTTTTGGCGGCATTTCTTACAGTTTGTCAAAAGGTCTTCTGATCAGGGCTCTGTAAATAAATATCTACGGCAGATATGTAATATTTAATGCAGCCGAACCGTGTATTACAATGCCGTTATGTGATGACTTCTAAAGAGAAAAGCAAGAGCACTCGGAATTAAGTATTATTTTATTTAAAAAAAATGTTTTTCCGATTTCATATCATATAAACACCATATCCCAACATGCATTGCGGCTAAAACAATCGATGTTTTAGCCTATCAAAACCTATGGGAAAAACAAAAAAGCATTTTACACAATTTAAACCAATAAATGTCGTATAATTAACAAGGATAAACTGATGTTTTTTAGTTGATGAGTACTGCAGATATCACTATTAAATCATTTGATCATTGGTTTTATTTTGAAAACGTCGAGACCGGAAATACTGTTTTCAACCCGTAACTTTACATGGAGGCCGCATTTGGTCTCGTTGCAATGAGAAGCGTCTGATAGGAGGGAAAGGGTTAATCATTTCATCGACTTTGTGGACGTTACTTTTGAGTACGAGTCAGTCATTTGAAAAGCTCTGTTGTAAATAATAATATTATAATGATCACAAAACAGCAAGAAGGGTCTTCCAGGTTTGATTGGTTGTAATCTTTATTAGACAGACACTTGATAACTGATAGATATATACCAAGGGATGAGAACACATGATGTAACACTGACATCATGAGAGATACAGGACTTATGAAATGCATCAAACAGAAATCACATTCTTTCACATCCAATTCAAAGAAAATCACAATTATTTGATTTGAAATAAAACATCAGTATAAAAACACAGGATAAAAAATAAGTGGATTAAAATCATTGAATGTAAAAGCGATGTTTAAAAGGTTGATAAGTGAACATTTAAGCAATAGCTCACGACAGGCCGTGGTATATGCTCATTATATCACAGCTAAGGGGCGTGGTTCGGCCCGACGCGAAGCGGGCAGTTTGCTTTTCAGCCCAACGGTATACTGTTTTCCTCAGACGCGGAGGGATACTGACTTGTTGTGAAAAGTAACTTACAATTCTACCCGTGGTATACGCTCAGTATATCACGGCTAAGTACCAATCAGATTGCTTGATTTGACTTGTCCGTTTTATAATTAACAATATATATGAAAACAACACGGAGCAGAGCGGAGCAGGGATCCTAACATCACAAGTCTTTAGAAGAAGAGCAAAACACACATTTACAATATACAAGAATATATTCATACACAACTAAATATATGTTTATATTAATAACAATATCTTTATTTACTTTCAACATTCAAACGTCTTTTCTCTGTATTATGGGATATTTATATTTGGGAGTTTTTATATCTTTGATTTACTTTCTGAAGTTTCACCTTTTGCATTTTTAAAACTGTCAAATAATTTTCAACCAAAATAATAATAATGATGTTACATTTTGCCGTTGTTTTTTTTAATCTCTCTCTCTGTCTTATTTTGTACTTTGAAAAAAATATATACAACATAGAATAATATATTTATATTTAATAAAATGTTTGTTATATTAAAGATATATTCATAAAATAATTCCAATAATAAAGCCTTTTATCCAAGTATTATTAGGTATTTATATTTGTTATTCCACATTTTATGTTTCACCTTTTATACTTTTAAATTGTTAATTTATCAATAATACAAATAATAATAATAATAATAATAACAATAATGATGTTACACTTTGCCGTTGGTCATTGTAACCTCTCTCTCTCTCTCTGTCTCTCTCTCTGTCTCTCTCTCTGTCTCTCTCTCTCTTTCTCTCTCTCTCTCCGTTGGTCACTGTAACCTCTCTCTCTCTCTCTCTCTCTCTCTCTCTCTCTCTCTCTCAGATGTTGTGTTTGCATGAATTTCTCACATCCAGTGTTTAAATCCTGTTTCTGAGCCGCTGTATGAAAGAGGACGAGGACAGAGTGAAGTGATATTAAGTGTCCCGTGTCCTCAGGGTCACAGTGACTACAGCAGCACAGAGCATCAGCAGCAGAACACTGAGCGCTGAGCATCTCACTGCGTAGAAGGTGGAGTGAACCCCAAAGGGGTCTCTGCGCAGGAGGGTCTTGCTTGAAAACAAACACTGCCGTCCGTCAGTAACTACACACCAATACTCTCCTGTGTCTTGCAGCGAGACATCAGGAATCACCAATCTCCCCTCAGTGTCCCAGAGCACATTGCTACTGATCTGATAATAACCTAAACTAAGGGTTCTTCCTTTGGTTTGGTTCGACTTAAAGAACCAAACATGATACTGACCCTTTTCCCAATCTTTGCATCTGAGAGTGACTTCTTCTCCCTCTGAGAAGAGCTCTACAGCTGGGGGGGGGGATTTGGGGCACACCCACAGCAGATATATTTTCACAGCATTTAAGTTATAACAATAGTACAGACCTGTGTGATTTAATGTTACCGATGTTAACACCAGAGAGTAGTTCTGGTCCATTACACCCACAGGCTGGTTATGTTGTCCTTGGTGATTGTTGAATAAGAGAGTATTCCAATCTGGAGGCTTCTCTTCATTGAAACCAGAGCCAGGGCACTGCAACACAGCCGTGTCTTCCACTGAGAGATAGATAAACTCTGAGTCCAGCTGAGACTCTACAGTGTTACTGCGAACACACTGCTGTTGGTCCATCAGCAGACAGGTGTATTCTCCGAGGTCACCTGGTGAGATGTTGGATATACGTAGAGTTGATGTGTTCTTCACCACTTGGTATCTTCCTCTATCATGTTCCATCACTGATGCCGTATCGTCCCCAAAAACTCTGGTCCATATTTTCTGTTCATATCGATAATCCCGTTTGAGCCACTGGACGTCCAGGTGGTCAGCTGCTCCACGACAAGGCAGGTCTATTGTTTCTTCATCTTTCATTACTTCACCTCTGTATCTATCTAGTGAACCACAAACAGTCAGTGTGATGTTTCTCTCATGAGTCACTTTGCCCTCAGTCCAGCACTCCTCTTGGTACAGGCCGGAGTCTGAATGGGTCAGGTTCTGGATCATGTAGGTAGAAGTATGGGCCAAGCTGACGAGTCGTTGTTTCAGGTCTTCAGGTACTGAGGAGTTCTGGGGCCAGAGGTCAGAGGAGTTCCACAGGACCAGCTTCTCCTCACCAACACATCTGGAGATCAGGCAGGAGCCGGCCTCCTCTGGGAGCTTGAAGGTGAGAGAGTCTCTTTCCTTTCGGAGGACGATGAGTTCTTCAGCGTGAATGTTGCTGATGAGAGCAAGCAGCAGCACGGAGAGCTCTGAGACGGCAGCCATTCTGCTCCGAGGTTTCCTCGTGAGTGTTGTGCAAACACTGACACCGCTCACTAATAAGATCTGTGTCAACCCTCAGCAACAGCGTCTCATTGGTGGTCCGATAAACGTGACATCTTTATCTCAACTTCAGTGGAAACTCTGAAGGGTTAGAGTTATCAAGTCATCTCTGTAGAGAGGTGTTCTACCAGGGGAAGGGTTGGGGGTTTGATCCTGATGGAAATTGAGCAAGATACTTAACCCCGAGCTGCTCCCGATTGCCGATGTGTAGATGTTAGTTTCTCTGAGCAGTGGGCTCCTTGTATGGCAGCCTCTCTGAATGGCTGTAAATTGGTAAATGCTGCACTAAGAGGGTAAAGAGGTGGCACCCCAAGGATCAGTGCTGGGTCCACTTCTCTTTTTTTTCACGTTTTGAACATATCAATGCAAAGATCTCCGCTATTCTGAGACCCTCACAGTATTCAAGTCCCTTTTTAAAAACTCATCTGTTCTTCTCTTGTCTATAGCCCCCCCACCCCCCATCAATCCATGCCGGTTGATCAAGTTTGATAGTCCTATACCCCCCACCCTAACCTTCCCTTATATTGTAAAGCGATGTTGAGTCCTTGAAAAGCCCTATCAAAATATAATGTATTATTATTATTATTATTATTATTATTATACTGACAGGTTTCAGATCTTGCAGTGTAAAATAATCTTCGTGAGAGGTGTCACTTGTGATGTAGTCGGAGGCGTGTGGCGCAGTGGGTTGTGCGTTGGTGTTGGGATCAGGGGAGCACAGGTTCAAACCCCACTGCAGTCAGCATGTCGTTGTGTCCCTGAGACACTTCACCCCAAAGTGCTCCTGTGGGGATTGTCCACAATAGTGTGTGTGTGTGTGTCACACACACACACACACACACACACACACACACACACACACACACACACACACACACACACACACACACACACACACACACACACACACACACACCGCATGTCTCCTCAAGTTGCTGAATGTTCTCTAAATGCTGCACGTGTTGTTGCTGAACATGCCTTTTCTGAAAGTGCCGTATCTTTCAGGTTCAGGTTCAGGTCGTGATCTTTACATCTTGTTTCTGTTGCATCATATTCAATGTACGTGTGTAAAAACCCCTAATTCATCGACACACTCATCTCGTACTTTTTAATTCAGATATGAACCTGACAGTCACTCCTCGGGTCATAAAGTACACATTTTGAACTGGAACACGTTTTAAACATCTGTTTCATCCCCTCATCACAAACG
>NC_136905.1:84217052-84234552 GCF_949606895.1 Notothenia rossii | reverse complement strand
ACCCTTTGAAACCAGTAAGACAGACCCTTTGAAACCAGTAAGACAGACCCTTTGAAACCAGTAAGACAGACCCTTTGAAACCAATAAGACAGACCCACTGAAACCAGTAAGACAGACCCTTTGAAACCAGTAAGACAGACCCACTGAAACCAGTAAGACAGACCCTCTGAAACCAGTAAGACAGACCCTTTGAAACCAGTAAGACAGACCCACTGAAACCAGTAAGACAGACGCACTGAAACCAGTAAGACAGACCCTTTGAAACCAGTAAGACAGACCCACTGAAACCAGTAAGACAGACCCTCCGAAACCAGTAAGACAGACCCACTGAAACCAGTAAGACAGACCCACTGAAACCAGTAAGACAGACCCTCTGAAACCAGTAAGACAGACCCTTTGAAACCAGTAAGACAGACCCACTGAAACCAGTAAGACAGACGCACTGAAACCAGTAAGACAGACCCTTTGAAACCAGTAAGACAGACCCTTTGAAACCAGTAAGACAGACCCACTGAAACCAGTAAGACAGACCCTTTGAAACCAGTAAGACAGACCCTTTGAAACCAGTAAGACAGACCCACTGAAACCAGTAAGACAGACCTTTTGAAACCAGTAAGACAGACCCTTTGAAACCAGTAAGGCAGACCCTTTGAAATCAATAAGACAGACCCTTTGAAACCAGTAAGACAGACCCTTTGAAACCAGTAAGACAGACCCTTTGAAACCAGTAAGGCAGACCCTTTGAAATCAATAAGACAGACCCTTTGAAACCAGTAAGACAGACCCTTTGAAACCAGTAAGGCAGACCCTTTGAAATCAATAAGACAGACCCTTTTAAACTAGTAAGACAGACCCTTTGAAACCAGTATGACAGACCCTTTGAAGGCAGTAAGGCAGACCCTTTGAAACCAGTAAGACAGACCCTTTGAAACCAGTAAGACAGACCCTTTGAAACCAGTAAGACAGACCATTTGAAACCAGTGAGACAGACCCTTTGAACCCAGTAAGACAGACCCACTGAAACCAGTAAGACAGACCCTTTGAAACCAGTAAGACAGACCCTTTGAACCCATTGAGACAGACCCTTTGAAACCAGTAAGACAGACCCTTTGAAACCAGTAAGACAGACCCACTGAAACCAATAAGACAGACCCACTGAAACCAATAAGACAGACCCACTGAAACCAGTAAGACAGACCCACTGAAACCAGTAAGACAGACCTTTTGAAACCAGTAAGAAAGACCCACTGAAACCAATAAGACAGACCCACTGAAACCAATAAGACAGACCCACTGAAACCAGTAAGACAGACCCTCTGAAACCAGTAAGACAGACCCACTGAAACCAGTAAGACAGACCCACTGAAACCAGTAAGACAGACCTTTTGAAACCAGTAAGAAAGACCCTTTGAACCCAGTAAGACAGACACTTTGCAACCCAGTAAGACAGACCCTTTGAACCCAGTAAGACAGACCCTTTGAACCCAGTAAGACAGACCCTTTGAAACCAGTAAGACAGACCCACTGAAACCAGTAAGACAGACCCACTGAAACCAGTAAGACAGACCTTTTGAAACCAGTAAGACAGACCCTTTGAACCCAGTAAGACAGACCCACTGAAACCAGTAAGACAGACCTTTTGAAACCAGTAAGAAAGACCCTTTGAACCCAGTAAGACAGACCCTTTGAACCCAGTAAGACAGACCCTTTGAACCCAGTAAGACAGACCCTTTGAAACCAGTAAGACAGACCCACTGAAACCAGTAAGACAGACCCACTGAAACCAGTAAGACAGACCCTTTGAAACCAGTAAGACAGACCCTTTGAACCCAGTGAGACAGACCCACTGAAACCAGTAAGACAGACCCTTTGAAACCAGTAAGACAGACCCACTGAAACCAGTAAGACAGACCCTTTGAACCCAGTGAGACAGACCCACTGAAACCAGTAAGACAGACCCTTTGAAACCAGTAAGACAGACCCACTGAAACCAGTAAGACAGACCCACTGAAACCAGTAAGACAGACCTTTTGAAACCAGTAAGACAGACCCTTTGAACCCAGTAAGACAGACCCACTGAAACCAGTAAGACAGACCTTTTGAAACCAGTAAGACAGACCCTCTGAAACCAGTAAGACAGACCCTTTGAAACCAGTAAGACAGACCCTTTGAAACCAGTAAGACAGACCCTTTGAAACCAGTAAGACAGACCCACTGAAACCAGTAAGACAGACCCTCTGAAACCAGTAAGACAGACCCTTTGAAACCAGTAAGACAGACCCTTTGAAACCAGTAAGACAGACCCACTGAAACCAGTAAGACAGACCCTTTGAAACCAGTAAGACAGACCCACTGAAACCAGTAAGACAGACCCTCTGAAACCAGTAAGACAGACCCTTTGAAACCAGTAAGACAGACCCACTGAAACCAGTAAGACAGACCCTCCGAAACCAGTAAGACAGACCCACTGAAACCAGTAAGACAGACCCACTGAAACCAGTAAGACAGACGCACTGAAACCAGTAAGACAGACCCTTTGAAACCAGTAAGACAGACCCTTTGAAACCAGTAAGACAGACCCTTTGAAACCAGTAAGACAGACCCTTTGAAACCAGTAAGACAGACCCACTGAAACCAGTAAGACAGACCCTCTGAAACCAGTAAGACAGACCCTTTGAAACCAGTAAGACAGACCCTTTGAAACCAGTAAGACAGACCCACTGAAACCAGTAAGACAGACCCTCTGAAACCAGTAAGACAGACCCTTTGAAACCAGTAAGACAGACCCACTGAAACCAGTAAGACAGACCCTCCGAAACCAGTAAGACAGACCCACTGAAACCAGTAAGACAGACCCACTGAAACCAGTAAGACAGACCCTCTGAAACCAGTAAGACAGACCCTTTGAAACCAGTAAGACAGACCCACTGAAACCAGTAAGACAGACGCACTGAAACCAGTAAGACAGACCCTTTGAAACCAGTAAGACAGACCCTTTGAAACCAGTAAGACAGACCCTTTGAAACCAGTAAGACAGACCCTTTGAAACCAGTAAGACAGACCCACTGAAACCAGTAAGACAGACCCTTTGAAACCAGTAAGACAGACCCTCTGAAACCAGTAAGACAGACCCTTTGAAACCAGTAAGACAGACCCTTTGAAACCAGTAAGACAGACCCACTGAAACCAGTAAGACAGACCTTTTGAAACCAGTAAGACAGACCCTTTGAAACCAGTAAGGCAGACCCTTTGAAATCAATAAGACAGACCCTTTGAAACCAGTAAGACAGACCCTTTGAAACCAGTAAGGCAGACCCTTTGAAATCAATAAGACAGACCCTTTTAAACTAGTAAGACAGACCCTTTGAAACCAGTAAGACAGACCCTTTGAAACCAGTAAGACAGACCCTTTGAAACCAGTAAGGCAGACCCTTTGAAATCAATAAGACAGACCCTTTTAAACTAGTAAGACAGACCCTTTGAAACCAGTATGACAGACCCTTTGAAGGCAGTAAGGCAGACCCTTTGAAACCAGTAAGACAGACCCACTGAAACCAGTAAGACAGTCTCTTTGAAACCAGTAAGACAGACACTTTGAAACCAGTAAGACAGACCCTTTGAAACCAGTAAGACAGACCATTTGAAACCAGTGAGACAGACCCTTTGAACCCAGTAAGACAGACCCACTGAAACCAGTAAGACAGACCCTTTGAAACCAGTAAGACAGACCCTTTGAACCCATTGAGACAGACCCTTTGAAACCAGTAAGACAGACCCTTTGAAACCAGTAAGACAGACCCACTGAAACCAATAAGACAGACCCACTGAAACCAATAAGACAGACCCACTGAAACCAGTAAGACAGACCCTCTGAAACCAGTAAGACAGACCCACTGAAACCAATAAGACAGACCCACTGAAACCAATAAGACAGACCCACTGAAACCAGTAAGACAGACCCTCTGAAACCAGTAAGACAGACCCACTGAAACCAGTAAGACAGACCCACTGAAACCAGTAAGACAGACCTTTTGAAACCAGTAAGAAAGACCCTTTGAACCCAGTAAGACAGACACTTTGCAACCCAGTAAGACAGACCCTTTGAACCCAGTAAGACAGACCCTTTGAACCCAGTAAGACAGACCCTTTGAAACCAGTAAGACAGACCCACTGAAACCAGTAAGACAGACCCACTGAAACCAGTAAGACAGACCTTTTGAAACCAGTAAGACAGACCCTTTGAACCCAGTAAGACAGACCCTTTGAAACCAGTAAGACAGACCCACTGAAACCAGTAAGACAGACCCACTGAAACCAGTAAGACAGACCCTTTGAAACCAGTAAGACAGACCCTTTGAACCCAGTGAGACAGACCCACTGAAACCAGTAAGACAGACCCTTTGAAACCAGTAAGACAGACCCACTGAAACCAGTAAGACAGACCCTTTGAACCCAGTGAGACAGACCCACTGAAACCAGTAAGACAGACCCTTTGAAACCAGTAAGACAGACCCACTGAAACCAGTAAGACAGACCCACTGAAACCAGTAAGACAGACCTTTTGAAACCAGTAAGACAGACCCTTTGAACCCAGTAAGACAGACCCACTGAAACCAGTAAGACAGACCTTTTGAAACCAGTAAGACAGACCCTCTGAAACCAGTAAGACAGACCCTTTGAAACCAGTAAGACAGACCCTTTGAAACCAGTAAGACAGACCCTTTGAAACCAGTAAGACAGACCCACTGAAACCAGTAAGACAGACCCTCTGAAACCAGTAAGACAGACCCTTTGAAACCAGTAAGACAGACCCTTTGAAACCAGTAAGACAGACCCTTTGAAACCAGTAAGACAGACCCTTTGAACCCAGTGAGACAGACCCACTGAAACCAGTAAGACAGACCCACTGAAACCAGCTCACCTGATGGGATGCAGGCCCTCTTTACGTGTTATCAGTCAAACCTAGAGTTTTCTTTCCATGACTTGCAAAAATATCTTTGGACAATATTGTCGTTTTAAAAAATGGGGACGCATCCCACTCGAAACCATTTGAATTGGATCCAAACCTGACATGTCGTTAACGTTAGATTACATCTCCTCAGGCAATCTAGGAAAGGTTTAAGGACTCGTGTTCACCTTTTGTTTCCTAGACTTTCGCCATAGCTACCGTCGTCAAGTGAAATCATGATGTCATCGATGTCGCCACGTATCTGGTCACTTTACATTACATTAAATATCACTTGTTAGACGCTTTCATTCAAAGTGACTTCCATACTCAATACTGTGGACAATCCCCACAGGAGCAATTTGGGGTGAAGTGTCTCAGGGACACAACGACATGCTGACTGCAGTGGGGTTTGAACCTGTGACCCCAACACCAACGCACAACCCACTGCACCACACTTCATCCTTTCAATAAAATATTCAGTCACTGGACGATGCCTGAACATTTACACCGTTAACATGTGGTCACTGCTGGATGACATCACACATCTGCTTTCATTTCTTGAGTTCACAGTGACACAGCATTTGCGTCGGTTGTCTCCTTTAAATTCGTTGTTCTTTACGTGTGTTTTCAAAGTTTCAAAGCTTTGTGTTCAGTGAGTAATACCTCGCCTTCATGGGGTCAACACTATTGAAGAAACAGTGAGAATTTTAGTCTTGAATTGCATGAAAGTTTATCCCTGTTGTCTTTCCTCTGTCCTTCCTCCACGAGTAACTTGGAGGACACAAGGAAAGGATATAAGGAAAGGAAGTGAACGACATCACCCTGGATGCAGATCTCTATGCATTTAGCTATAACTGCTTTTTCCTTTGTCGACTTTTCTGTGTTTACTTTCTCTCAGACTTAACAGTTATATATTAGGAGGCTCTGATATACTTTGTTTGCTCAAGTCTTCTTTCTACAAAAGAGAAGTGCCGAGTCAGCATGACCCATTTATGGGAAATGCAGCTGTGACATTTCCTACGTTTTTCCAAGAGAGAAAGATGGAGGAAGTTTATGAGTAACTGCTCGTCCTCATGTCTGTTGGTGCTGATGTGATAAAAGTTTGGGTGGGGCAGGTTTTATGCAGTCGACCTAATGATGTCTCCGTGATGTTGCATTAAGTGGACCCGGAAGCTAAATTACTTCCTGTCGGATTACTCTTGTGTTTCCGTGGACAAAATCATCTCAAAAGGCTTCAGCAAAAATGATTTCCTCCAGTTTTTGACTAACTTTGAAGCTGCTTCCAGTCTAACAAAGTAGAACAGGACAGAGGAAAGGAAAGAAGGATGTAGGGAAGGAGAGAAGCACGTAGGGAAATAAAGGACGTAAGAAAAAAAGGATATTGGAAAAGGAGGATTTAGGAAGGGGGGAGAAAGCGTGTAGGGAATGAAGAAGGACGCCACATATTTCCTCCCTTTTAAATGTGGCTGCTGCAAGGAATTATGGGACTGCCTTATCTCCTTTCCTTGTGTGAAGCATGACCAAGTGTGCCCGATGCTAAAGGTGACTGGAAAGGAAGCATTGGAGCTCCTTTTATTAGCCTTTTAGGGAATGTATACAGCTCTTATCATATCAAGGCTGCCACTTAATACTTCCGGGTCGTTTCACTCAGTTATTAACCTTCCTTAGAATAAACAACTATTTAAAGAAGGATGTATCGAAGAAAAGAAGGATATATGGCGAGAATATAGGAGGGTGGGAAATAAGGATATAGGAAAAGGGTTGTAGGGTGGAAATAAGGATCTATGGAGGGAAATAAGGACATAAGGAGGAATATAAGGATGTAGGAAGGGAAGATAATGATGTAGGAAGGGGAAGAAGGATATAGGGAGGGAAACAAGGGTGTAATGAGGAATATAAGGATGTAGGAAGGGAAGATAACGATGTAGGAAGGGATATATGGAGGGAAAGAAGGACATAAGGAGGAAGATAAGGATATAGGGAGGGAAACAAGGGTGTAAGGAGGAATATAAGGATGTAGGAAGGGAAGCAAGGATCTATGGAGGGAAGCAAGGACATAAGCAGGAAGATACGGATATAGGGAGGGAAACAAGGATGTAAGGAGGAACATAAGGACTTAGGAAGGGAAATAAGTAGGCAATGAAAGGTAAAGGAGTGCAAGTAAGGAGTAAGATACTAATAGTTTTAAAGGTAAATGTGTTGTCGGTATCATTTCATGTTGACGATGAAGAGCAGGAAGTCGTTGCAGATCACTGTCTGCAGTTTCTGCTCCACAGGAAGTGATGTAACTTTCTGCTGTTAACCCGGCGGAGAGTCTGCAGAGAAACACAGAGAAACACAGAGGGGTGGATGTCAGAGGAAAGGAGGGGAAGGGTAGAGAGGATTCTCCTGTTACAGATGGATCCACACTGAAACAAAGATGGACATGATCATGATATGTACTTCAGAACAATTCAGGGCTCTCAAGTTTTGAACAGAGTTCAGAGTGAGATTTTGGCAGCGGTGTTTGGTACTCCAACTTCTGGCTCCCCTCAAAGTTCCCATGAAGCCCTCTGTACCGCGAATGTCAACGGGGGGGTGCTAGTGGAGTATGAAGCCCTCTGTATCGCGAATGACAGTGGAGTGCACGCGTCTCAAACCAGCCTAGTACAAAATTGCGGCGCAACTTGGTGGGCGGTACCCTGGAAAGAAATCTCTGCATGAGAAATACAAGGTGTGGCGTGTGAGCGTGCGAATGGAGTGACAGCTCTGACAATTCACATTAAAAAAACTGTATGTATAATGCTTGATATTCATGACTTTGCTGCGTGAGCACGAGAAATAATTACAAAAGCAAAGCGGACTGAAAACTGACAAGCAAGCTAGCATGGTGACTCGTGAGAGAGAGATATTACTCTATAATTCAACTATGCTGCACATTTCCTTCCATTGTTGCTGCTAAGATAGAAATCTGTGTATGTTGGTGGAAATATATGGTTTGTAATGTTTTTGTAATGTAAGCTAGACTTTGGTCTGTTTTTGGCTTCAGTTGCAGGCGAGTTAATATCCAGTTAGCTTAAATGGTCAGGCCTCAAAGGTTTCTTCTAGTTTTTCTGTCTCCGTTGGTTTTATTTATGATCATAGCTTCAGGATTTCCTTGTTGACTAAAGTGTCTACCCAGATTCTGATCTAATGCAGGAAAGCCAGAATGTATTCACTCTTATTTATCATATCACTCCCAGCTAACAGAGGCTAAGATATGTAGCTCTGTGTGACGGTAAAGTGTTGTTGTTTTGTTATTGGTAGCAAACATGTGGCTATCATTGAAGTACCAGAGACACATTTGATGTAAGTCTGCTGAGTGTCAGCTTCCTCCCTGTTGACGTGTTAACTGATCTGGATGCAGTTTGACCAGGTGAAACATGTCGTGTCCTGCTGTGTCGACGGGATGATTGGCAGTAAAGCAGGAGAGTATCTCAACACCTGAGCATCATCTGAAGCAGGAATATAAACCGTCAGCTCCTACGGCAAGGAGAGTTTATTTATAAAGCACATTTCAAACCTCGTGGCAATTCAATCTGCTTCACGAATCAATCATTAAGACATAGTGCAAAAGAAATGCGTAAGAAATTGTGTTTGAATACAAATAACACAGCAATTAAAGAGCTAAGAGACTCAAACACCTTTCAAAATAAGCTAAAATACTACAACACAAGAATGAAAGTGTAGAAAGTTATTTTTTTTTATTTAAAAAGGCAGCGGCAAACAGAAAAGTCTAGTTCTAGTTTCAGCACACCTGCAGTTTTCTGGGAGTTCGTTCCAGATACGGAGCAAAGAACTGGCCCTAAAGCAAACACGTTACTGCGACTGCTGCAGACACCTGGAAGCAGACCAGGACCCATCTGGTTCGATGTTTGAGTGGTTTATAATATATATACTATTGTTTGTATAAGAGTGTTGCATTGCTCCTGACTTACCTTCCTCCAGCCATTAACCCTAGGAATGCATCCGTGACAGAGGAAAGGAAAGAAGGATGTAGGGAGGAAAACTGGTGTTTATTTCCTTTTCTTCTTCCTGTAGTTTCATACTTTATAAATGTCTAATGAGTTATAGTCTAGTGAGTGGATCTCCATGTAAAGACGTCCCTCAGGATCATCTGCAATGAGACAGAAGCTCCTTGTGTTTACTCAAGTCAAATCAGGTCAGACTCATTTGTAAACACATCTGGAAGAGAAACTAATATTCATTATTTGAATTCTTCTGCAGGACAGTCTGGATACTTTCTATTGAACACAATAATACATGAAAAGACGAGCCATTGCCCATTGTGTATATTTACCACTTTTACTTTTGATACTTGATGTACATTTAGCTGATGATACTTCATTACTATTGCAATTCAACATTTCAAATGTTACTTATGAGTATTTTAAAGCCATAGTATTTCTACTTGTACTCAAGTAAAGGACCTTAGTACTGCTTTCATAACTTTTTTTTAGATTGAATGAACATCTACTGTTAACAGAATGTACCAGTAGTACCAGACATTTTATAACAACATTGCTGGTACTAGCGCTGTCTTTGCTAATCAGAAATTCAACTCAAATAGATCATATTTAACATGAAGTTTGATCAGCTATTAAAGAGGTTGTTGATGATCTAGCTGACAAGAAAATAACTTTATTTACCAAACACTTTGCAGAAGATGCATAGTTTTTATGTTTACAGTTTGTCATTTTACTACAATTCACATCATGCTCATAGAGACACATCTAATATGAATGTTTGTTACATGATCAAACCAGTGTGACATGTTAATGAAGCTTTTACCATTTAGAGAGAGGGACCCCCGATTCAACAAGAGGCCCCTCCATCCCTCTCATCACACAATAGTGCTTGGAAACCAGTCAGCTGTGTGTGTGTGTGTGTGTGTGTGTGTCACCCACCATCCCCCATGTTTAAATTGAACAAATGTGTGATTGTGTGTGCGAGAGGTTCCTATGTGTAGCACATGATACGGTTCAAGGTTCAGGGCTTTCTAGCTCCTCTCTGGAGAATAGACTGCTGTAACCCCTAGTGACTGACACACACACACACACACACACACACACACACACACACACACACACACACACACACACACACACACACACACACACACACACACATACACACACACACACTTGAGTATGGGTAATGGTGTTGTTGGCCATTGCATTTGTGTTCATCTCACATGTTGTCTTAAATCTGGAGCAGGTGGAGCAGTTTGGATACAACAATTAAAGCCTTATTTACTGCTAAGATAAATATTTGTCTTTAACTTCTAAACTAAATAACATCTAAACATGCTTTCTGACTGGGATAATTACTCAGCTGTTTTTGTTATTGAGAAATTGAAACTGTTTATTGAACATGAACTGAATGATATATACATAATACATTGCTGAATATTTTATAATGCAAGTAGACCAATGGTTGTAACATATTTAACCCTACAGGCATAATCTATTTACTACAGTTAAGCCGAAGAATGAAATAAACGATGTTACCTTATCATGATTGTTCCTCCGTGTCTCCCAAATATAGCCTATATGTCAGAGTTCCCGTTAGCTGGTAATTACCGGACTATGACCGGTAAAATCTGCTGAAGACCGGTGTTGTGTCAAATTATGCACCCCCGTCGTGAAATGCACCCCTTGACACGGGAACGCGCATTTGAACGTATAGTCCGCTATTCTATGTTGTCTTTTTGATGGTTGGGTCGCCGAACCCTGGATTTTGCATTCATTCGTCACTTATTGTTTAGTTAATTTTGTATTTAATATATGTTTTTATTTAATTGTGATGTCCTGTCTGTATACTTGTGCTTGTACTTGTGCTTGACAATGCATTGTTTATTTTTACATCAAGTGCTTGAGGGTGGGATTAATAGAAACATTTTTATTTTGGTGGGTGCTTTTTATGAACAGCCTTGTTGCCACAATATGCACCCCTTGCTATCTCTGACAATAAACGTGTCACATACATGAAACTTGCTCCATTCATTGGTACTAGTCCTACAACTATACTCTCCAAATTGCTTGAGGGTGAGACAAAAATATTTTTTTTGGGGGGGGGGGGTGATTTTTACGGCAGGCCAGGGGGTGCATTTCACGACGGGGGTGAATAATTTGACACAACACCGGCAAATCTAAATCTCTCCGGTCAAAATGTCTGGTCAAAATAATTTCCCTTTAGCGCAATACTGTGACAGACAAGAATAGTATGTGACAGAAAAAAAGAGTATGTGACAGACAAGAATAGTCAATTCTAATGTCTAACACTTAATGTGGAGAAAGAGATGTCCTGTATGGGTTGATTGTGCGTTGATCTGTTGGTAATGCCTCGGGGTTCCGGTGGGCATGTAAACAAATGCGCTATACTTTGTGGCCTCACCCAGTTGCATAGCAACGCTTATTGTTTAGGTGTCTTTTGATAAGCAGGTAGTCCTATCATTAGCTAGAACTAGCTGGATCTGATCGATATGGACATAAACGTGAGCGAAGTCTAATCTGACGGGAGAGAGAGATCAGCTGCTGCTGACGAGTAACACGCAGCGCTGCATGATCACATGCAGCGGTGAGCGGACCAAACACACACTTCAGGTTAGAATATCACACGTAGCTATTTTAATGACCTCTCAAACTACCTAAACTAGTTATAGATATGTTTAGTTTTACTGTCGGGTCACTCATTACTGATCCGCGAGCTGCATGATACTGGCGGGCTGTCAGGAGAGGGAGAGAGCGTTCAGTTAATTATTCCCCGCCGGCAAAAGATATTCTAACGGAAACTCTGCTATATGTTATTGTTTATACTTTTGATCAAGAAGCAGGAATATACTCTGTGATATTGTCTTGATCATAATAATCCACTGTGTATTCTTATGATGAATTGTTTCCTTGGTTCATATCAAACATATGGCTAGATGCCGTTTGTTAGCCTAGCTTGTTGTTAGCGTAGCTGTAGCTAGCTAACGTTAGCTCCTGTTGTTATTGGTTTGGTATGCTGTAGGATTGCCTTTTATTCTGTCTGTGTTATTGGTATACCAGGGGATCTTCTAGATATCCTATTTATGTTACTGCAGATCATTTGGGAAATGCTTTTGCTTCCACTAGCAATATTTTAATGGACTTCTGCTCCCATTAATGTGTACAGGAAATATCCAGCTATTTCTTATTCTCATTTCTCGATCCCTATTCATCCATCTCTCTTTTCTGCTTACTCTGTCCTTGAACTCCATCTTTGTTGTTCCTCTCTTCTTTTATTCTATCCTCTTTTCTACTTTCTTCATAATCTCTCTCCTTCCCTTGTCTGTCCTCCACTCCTTGTCTCCTTTTATCTAGTGTCCTAAAATATTAAAATATATTTTATTTGGTCATCCCCTCTTTTCCTCATCTTCTCTCCTTCCTTGTCATTTATATTCCCGTTCTCATCTCCTTTTCCTCGTCTTCTCCTCTGTATTTTCTCTCCTGGCTGCCTCTCTTGTTTCGGATGCAGTTTCTTCCTCCTTTTCCTCCTCCTCTTCCTCCTCTCTCAGTATTGATAACATCTGCTGAGACCTCGGGGTGTGGCAGTGAACACTCAGTCCTTTCTGTTTCTGGCGGTCGCTTTACAACACAACCACAACACCAAACCAGCAATTGAGTTAACAACATATAAACCTAATTAATTCAACCTAATTGTTTGGTATTAGAGAATGACTTCCATTAAAATAAGATACACAAGGCCACAGCAACGAGGCATGTTTGGGGTTTCAGTTTGCTTCCTTGACTGAAATAAATGTACATTTCTCTCTCACTGAATAAGTCAGACTGTGAGGAGTTCAAATAAATATTGTCACCCTGTTTTTACTTGGATTATTGAAGGACTTTCTATGAAATAAAGCAGAGATTGCTGTAATCCTTGAATCGTGTCTTAGAAATAACAAGTATTTAATGCTCCACTGTCGCTACACGTTTGTTCCTAAATCAGCTGAAAATGGGTATTTTTTTAGCTCCAATGCTGACAAAGGTTTTCGAAGAAAGGAATCAAACTTCAGTTTAGTGGTAGGAAATGTAATCCCCATCCAAACCCAAAAATGCAATTGCATGCTGGTATATGATATAGGGATATTTCTAACGTGTATACTAAGTATGTCTCCAATGCATGTGGCTTATTCAGCAGTTTTATTATATCTCTGAAGTTGAAATTCGAATGGTTCAGCAAGTTTCTGTGACAGAGAGGCAGCAAGGCCATGTCACAAATGTATTATTGAACACAATCACACACACACACACACACACACACACACACACACACACACACACACACACACACACACACACACACACACACACACACACACACACACACACACACATACACACACACATACACACACACACAGTATACCATGTATACATCACTTCAGGGGACATTACATTGACTTACATGCGTTTCCTGGAGACTTATCCTAACCTTAACCATAACCAACACATGCCTAACCCTAACCAAGTCTTCACCCTAAAATGAATGATTCTGAGGGAGGCGGGTCCCCACACGTGACTGTGTAAACAGATTTAGGTCCCAACAAGGATTGTAATGCTAGGTCACACACACACACACACACACACACACACACACACACACACACACACACACACACACACACACACACACACACACACACACACACACACACACACACACACACACACACAGGGGGTAATCGACCAGTTATTGGACACAATGCAGCAGGCTGGCGATGCTCAGGATAGAGAATTGTGGCTTGAACTAATAATGCTTTTAAATTCTTAACATCTCGTCATCTGTTTCCGATCCTGCAAGTTCTCATTTTCTTTCTTCACACCCTTTTAACATATTGTGACGAAAAAGCTTAGCTATATAATTGTAACGAGGTGAATAATTGAACTGATTCATCTTAGAGGTTAAAGTATAAATCCATCTCCCACTTGTTGTACCATATTATATTCAGTATTTAAATATGACTTTGCTCTCACTGAATATGTGTGTATGCACCAGGGGAGCCGATCGTCCTTTGTGTCAGTATATTCTTTGGAGCTGACTTCAAAACATCATTTCATGCTCCTCTGAGGAAAGAGACTATTTATAACCAGCACATTGGCGGAGCAACAGAACATATCTGATTGTTTCCCGAAGAAAAGAAACAAATCATTGGAAAAGTCTTCACTGATACATTAGTGAGAATTATCCTAGAGTTTAACATCTCCCTCTGACCATTCGGACTCTCTGTTCTCCGTTCATTCATGTAACCTCTTATAGTATTAACAAATATATATGTGTTTTAGCAACTCTTTCTTACCACCACTTTTAAATATAAGCAGAGGTGGGGAAAATATTCAGATCTTGTACTTGAGTAAAGGTAGAAGTACTCAGATCTTGTTCTTGAGTAAAGGTAGAAGTACTCAGATCTTGTACTTGAGTAAAGGTAGAAGTACTCAGATCTTGTACTTGAGTAAAAGTAGAAGTACTCAGGTCTTGTTCTTGAGTAAAGGTAGAAGTACTCAGATCTTGTACTTGAGTAAAAGTAGAAGTACTCAGGTCTTGTTCTTGAGTAAAGGTAGAAGTACTCAGATCTTGTACTTCAGTAAAAGTAGAAGTACTCAGATCTTGTACTTGAGTAAAGGTAGAAGTACTCAGATCTTGTACTTGAGTAAAAGTAGAAGTACTCAGGTCTTGTTCTTGAGTAAAGGTAGAAGTACTCAGATCTTGTACTTCAGTAAAAGTAGAAGTACTCAGATCTTGTTCTTGAGTAAAAGTAGAAGTACTCAGATCTTGTACTTGAGTAGAAGTAGAAGTACTCAGGTCTTGTACTTGAGTAAAAGTAGAAGTACTCAGATCTTGTACTTCAGTAAAAGTAGAAGTACTCAGATCTTGTTCTTGAGTAAAAGTAGAAGTACTCAGATCTTGTACTTGAGTAGAAGTAGAAGTACTCAGGTCTTGTACTTGAGTAAAAGTAGAAGTACTCAGGTCTTGTACTTGAGTAAAAGTAGAAGTACTCAGGTCTCGTACTTGAGTAAAAGTAGAAGTACTCAGGTCTTGTACTTGAGTAAAAGTAGAAGTACTCAGGTCTTGTACTTGAGTAAAAGTAGAAGTACTCAGGTCTTGTTCTTGAGTAGAGGTAGAAGTACTCAGGTCTTGTACTTGAGTAAAAGTAGAAGTACTCAGATCTTGTACTTGAGTAAAAGTAGAAGTACTCAGATCTTGTACTTGAGTAAAAGTAGAAGTACTCAGAGCTTGTACTTGAGTAAAAGTAGAAGTACTCAGATCTTGTACTTGAGTAAAAGTAGAAGTACTCAGATCTTGTACTTGAGTAAAAGTAGAAGTACTCAGATCTTGTACTTGAGTTAAGGTAGAAGTACTCAGATCTTGTACTTGAGTAAAAGTAGAAGTACTCAGATCTTGTACTTGAGTAAAAGTAGAAGTACTCAGATCTTGTAGTAAAAGTAGAAGTACTCAGATCTTGTTCTTGAGTAAAAGTAGAAGTACTCAGATCTTGTACTTGAGTAAAAGTAGAAGTACTCAGATCTTGTTCTTGAGTGAAAGTAGAAGTACTCAGATCTTGTAGTAAAAGTAGAAGTACTCAGAACTTGTTTTTGAGTAAAAGTAGAAGTACTCAGATCTTGTACTTGAGTAAAAGTAGAAGTACTCAGATCTTGTAGTAAAAGTAGAAGTAATCAGATCTTGTACTTGAGTAAAAGTAGAAGTACTCAGATCTTGTTCTTGAGTAAAAGTAGAAGTACTCAGATCTTGTTCTTGAGTAAAAGTAGAATCCAGGGCTCGAGCTTAAGGACGTCCCGTCGTCCCGGGGCCGAAGAAAATAGTGTCGGGGAGGATAAAAAAATATTTTGGGACGAATTTGGGACGAGAGATGAACGGCGATGAAAATGAAACTGACTGCACGTTTTGTGTAGCACACAGTTATTAAACCTCCTTGTCAACATAAACGCACAAAACATTTAGCAACCCGCGAAATATACACACACACACACACACACACACACACACACACACACACACACACACACACACACACACACACACACACACACACACACAGTACGTAGCTACAGCTGTGCTGCTGGCTGTCAGCCAGTGCCCGCGAATTCCTGGCCCGCAAATTTGCGGGTCTAGCTATGTACTGAGTGTGTGCAGCGCCATTTATCTATTATATGGCTCTGAGTGTGTGTATTTCGCGGGTTGAGTGATGTACAGTGACAATGGCATCCCGTGGAGGAATTCTGAAATGTTTTACCGTTACATCACAAAAACGCACAGAGGAACCAGACCCTGGAGCCCCGGCCTCCTTATTTACTTACTCCCCTTCATCCCCCATGGGATGTAATAACAAGGCTGAGATGAGAACCCTCCATCGTATTTAGTCCTTAGCAATATGCTGCGCCTCTCTCCATGTAGGGGTGGGTACCGAGCCCCGGTATTAAACGGTCCCCGGGCCGGAATTATTAAAGACAGTGGTAACGTTAAGCTCCGAAGTTATCTGACTTTTTATCGGTACTGGAGACATTTAAAAAATATATATCATATGTATTATTGCTACATAAACATTATATGGCAGTTTTAGCTTCGCCAACTCCGTTTCTAATATGCAATAAGACTACAACATGCATCTATGATGTATTTTCGAGCTTTCTAATCCAGACGAGATCTCTCTCTCCCGTCTGTGTGCGAGGGGGCGGGGCAGTTTGTGAAGGTCTCCTGACTGTGTTACAGACTGTCATCCTGGTTAGTGGTTACTCTGGGTTGTGTCTTCAGGACAGAGTGTAGGATTTTTTTGTTAATTGGATGGGACTTGCTTTGATTCAATATTAGAGTAATTTTCTCGTTTGTGTGTTTGTTTAAATATATTTGGCCTTTGTTTATGTGATTGACTGATTTACTCAAATAAAAAGGTTGATGAATTATCCTCTAATGCAGGGGTGGGGAACCCCTGGCCCCCGGACCGTATACGGCCCGCGAGACCATTTGCTACGGCCCTCGAGGCAATTTATAAACACACGCAAAAAAGAAAAAGATTAAAGAGATCTAGACCGCAAAAAAATTAAACAGGCGAGTGCCTGTTTTTCCTGGCCAAGGTCAGGGTCCTTGAACACAACACGAGCCTAACGTGTCATCACTTGGTATAAGTCTCGTCTGACAGGGGAGCATGGCAGGGGAGCACCAGAACGTCGCTTCGGCACTTCCAAAAAGTGCAGTACCCATAAGGAGCTGTACACATGCCGCAGTTTCTGCGTGGCTGTGTCTTTAGTTGTAAGCCCAGTGGCGATCTGTTCATCTGTCATACTGATCATACAGTCAATAACTTTGTTGTTATTATCATCTGGTTAGCTAGCTATGCTAACGAATATAAGAAGCTTTTTCTCCAACCAGTGAGGTAAAGGCATATCTTTATATGATCATTATAGTTCTAAAAAACAAGAGAATAAAGTAAACAGGTATAAAATACTATATGACAGTAAATAAAAGTTGTTATTAATAAACAAGAATACAGTT
>NC_136905.1:84194552-84214552 GCF_949606895.1 Notothenia rossii | reverse complement strand
AGAGCTAGCTGTGTAGCATCAGTGTGGCTAACGGGAGAGCTAGCTGTGTAGCATCAGTGTGGCTAACGGGAGCGCTAGCTGTGTAGCATCAGTGTGGCTAACTGGAGAGCTAGCTGTGTAGCATCAGTGTGGCTAACTGGGGAGCTAGCTGTGTAGCATCAGTGTGGCTAACTGGGAAGCTAGCTGTGTAGCATCAGTGTGACTAACAGGAGAGCTAGCTGTGTAGCATCAGTGTGGCTAACTGGGAAGCTAGCTGTGTAGCATCAGTGTGGCTAACGGGAGAGCTAGCTGTGTAGCATCAGTGTGGCTAACGGGAGAGCTAGCTGTGTAGCATCAGTGTGGCTAACGGGAGAGCTAGCTGTGTAGCATCAGTGTGGCTAACTGGGAAGCTAGCTGTGTAGCATCAGTGTGACTAACTGGGGAGCTAGCTGTGTAGCATCAGTGTGGCTAACTGGGGAGCTAGCTGTGTAGCATCAGTGTGACTAACTGGGGAGCTAGCTGTGTAGCATCAGTGTGGCTAACGGGAGAGCTAGCTGTGTAGCATCAGTGTGGCTAACTGGGAAGCTAGCTGTGTAGCATCAGTGTGGCTAACTGGGGAGCTAGCTGTGTAGCATCAGTGTGGCTAACTGGGGAGCTAGCTGTGTAGCATCAGTGTGGCTAACTGGGGAGCTAGCTGTGTAGCATCAGTGTGGCTAACTGGGGAGCTAGCTGTGTAGCATCAGTGTGGCTAACTGGGGAGCTAGCTGTGTAGCATCAGTGTGGCTAACTGGAGAGCTAGCTGTGTAGCATCAGTGTGGCTAACTGGGGAGCTAGCTGTGTAGCATCAGTGTGGCGAACGGGAGAGCTAGCTGTGTAGCATCAGAATAGGAGGATGTGATAGACCGACTGATTTACAAACAATTACATTTATTACAGAAAAGCATCCCTAGTTTTTTATAATACTTATTAACACCTGCAAAAGTAAAGGATAAAATACCCATAATTGTTTCGCTTGTTTGATAGCAAGGAGGACTACAAATGCACCCTTTGATTCTATACATAAAGAAAATAATTGGAAATGTTTTTGCAGTATAGATCATATAACATTTGATCATGTTATTTTTAGCAACAGCAGTAGAAGCCATCACAGCTGACACGGGAACCAGCGCTTTTTTATCATTAATTTATACATTTGCCCTCAATAAATCTCAGAGGAAACATCCCCAATTACAGAAAGGGATGTCTCTTGAAAAATAAAAATAAAGTCACACATTAATGGTTGAATTTCTGGGACATTTGTGGAACCCGCAGCATCCCGATTGAAGTGGAGGAAACTCTTCAGTCTCTCTCTGTTTCAGCTGATAAAACAGCTGCTGTTTTAAATAAAACACTCCCTCAGGGCGGCTTTAATCTGAGCTTTAATCTCACAAAAGAGAGATGATTCAGATCCCGTGTAAACCGTCTCCTGTCTGACTGCTGATTCACAAACAGCCGGCGAGCTTTGAATCATCAGCGAGGATTAGACGTCAGAGACGGTGTAAAACAAGATGAAATGCATGCTCTGAAACTGAGCCCACAAGGACTGCTTTAAAGAATGTGGGACTGGACCCTACGAGACAAGGTCAGACAAGAGTCTTGAAGGTATGTAGTGTCTCTACTTTAAAGAGTGCTCTCCTGCTAATGTTCAGGTGTATATCAGTATGTAGTGTCTCTACTTTAAAGAGTCCTCTCCTGCTAATGTTCAGGTGTATATCAGTATGTAGTGTCTCTACTTTAAAGAGTCCTCTCCTGCTGATGTTCAGGTGTATATCAGTATGTAGTGTCTCTACTTTAAAGAGTCCTCTCCTGCTGATGTTCAGGTGTATATCAGTATGTAGTGTCTCTACTTTAAAGAGTCCTCTCCTGCTGATGTTCAGGTGTATATCAGTATGTAGTGTCTCTACTTTAAAGAGTCCTCTCCTGCTGATGTTCAGGTGTATATCAGACTACAGGAAAGGGAAAACCCCCCACAAATCACAGTAGGGCCTTTTTAAACTGGTTTGTTGAGTGATTTACGTACAACATAAAACTCAGAATGATTTACTCTGTTAGTAGTACTGTGTAAATGTTTGTGCCGTCACGTGTCCAGCCTGCGTCCCTGTCGACGTCTCTGCAGGAAAGTGACCTATTTACAGTCTAATTAAGTCATGAACACACAGCTCTGTTGAATCAGTAGGGAGGGAAAGGGGAGTCAGTGTTATTCCACTGTCCTTTTCAACTCCTGTTGCCAAGGAGAGCATTTCAAGTCATTCATTATTATCGATCCACATTTGTATTGAAATAATAGACCCAGAAAACCGTTATCATCAGATGTTAGCCGGGCCCTCCCGCATCCATCGCTAAATCTGGGACCCAGGAGAAGGAGAAGACCTACCACGCCGGCAATGGACCACACTAAACCGCCTACGAACTGGGGTCGGTCGCTTCAAACATCAATGAAGAAGTGGGGCCTGGCAGACAGTACTGCATGCGAGTGCGGTGACCCTGAGCAGACTGCCGAACACATAATCACCACCTGCCCTTTATATAGACCAGCCTCTGAAGCCAGCCTCTTCGACGTAGGACCAGAGATGCGGGCATGGCTACACGACACCGGGTTGGACCTCTGACGTAACACGAAAGAAGAAGAATCAGATGTTTAAATGTATAGAGTAAAGCCGCTGTCAGACCAAATCAAAAACGTTGTGTTGTTTTAAATAAATAAAATACAGTTTATATTGAAACAAAAATACAATACATAGTGACTGTAAGCCTTAACACAAGCCTTTTTACTGGCCCAATATTTCCCTAAACCCTCCCTAAAACAACATATATAACTTTAAATGACATAGAGTAGTTATACTGATTTAAAGAACAGTGTTGAGTTAAAAAACAAAAACTCCATGCAGGGTGGAAACATAATCTATACATTAGTTTTAAGATATAATTTATTAAATTGTGTGTGACTCACAGTGACCTAAAACGACTGTTAAATTACAGTAATGATCGTGGAGCATTATAGGAAAGTGATTCAGAAATCAATAATCTTCCATCAGCTCGTTAAGGCCGTTGATTGATCTGAGTCATGTGATCATCATTACCTCTGTCACAGCTTAATGTCGTCATTATGATCTCTTGTCCTCTTCTCCTTATTTCCTCCCATCTTTCCTGTCTTTGGTCATGTGACTGGTGAGCTCACGTTGATGAGGTCACGTCTGACTTAGCCCGCTGACATCATCCTGACACGCCTCACAGACAGGAAGTGCTTTTTTCTCACACTGAGTATAGTATTTCAGGGGAGGCAGGAACACTTGTAGTTTCTTTCTTAAAGAGAAGAATGGCTTTTTAAAGGGTTGTGAAAAAAGAAGGCCTTTAAATACTTTTTGAACACATTCGATTGAACTTGATAAATGTCATCGGTAAACAAGAAAGTAAATGCATTTATTTATGTTGTTACATCTTGGACCGGCTCACCTTCTTGTCTCCGGTCAGCAGGTTGAGTTTCTCACTGCTTTCTGTTCTGCTGGTCCACTGACATGGTTTCTCTGCTTCACTGCTGCTGATGCTGATCAATACAGAGCCTGAGTCACCACACACACACACACACACACACACACACACACACACACACACACACACACACACACACACACACACACACACACACACACACACACACACACACACACACACACACACAGACCCAGCAGCGTGTTGCAGTGTGTGTGTGTGAGAGAGAGAGAGAGTGTGTGTGTGTGTGTGTGTGTGTGTGTGTGTGAGAGAGAGAGAGAGAGAGAGTCTGTGTGTGTGTGTGTGTGTGTGTGTGTGTGTGTGTGTGTGTGTGTGTGTGTGTGTGTGTGTGTGTGTGTGTGTGTGTGTGTGTGTGTGTGTGTGTGTGTGAGAGAGAGTGTCTGTGTGTGTGTGAGAGAGAGAGAGAGAGAGAGAGAGAGAGAGAGAGAAAAAGAGAGAGAAAAAGAGAGAGAGAGAGAGATATACAACTAGGTGAAATCATAATGCAGTCAACACTTTTTTTTTTGAAGGTGTGGGAATCATTTCTCTTTTCTATTCTTGTTAATAATGATACATTTGATTTATCTAAGCGCCATTCAAGGCTCTTAAAGTCGCCGTACAAGATACACAATAAACAAACAAAAACAAAACATAACACCAGAAGAACAACAAGAAAGTATAACCAATAAGAGCAGAGGATGTGTCATGTGATCAGGGGAGATATACCAGTGTGAAGAGATGGGATTTGAAAATGGTGAGAGACTCAACATTCAGGCGGGAGGGAGGCGGGGTGCAGAAGACCTGAGAGGGCAGGTTGTGAAACTTCATAATGAATTATAGAGAGACTTTTGATATACTTAGGTCTGTGAGATGCTGACAGTAAAGTTGTTCCTTTTTTTAAATCAGTAACAACGACCACCTTTTATATAATAAAAGTTAAGTCTTTATTTTTACCAGATCAAACACAAATTATGTCGGATTTATTCAATTTGATTCCATTACAATTGTAATATTAAAGGATTTTTTATTTATTCAAAAGACATGTTTTACTTAAAAACGTAATTCAATTAAATTATATTTTTCCTTCATGTCTTTATCTTTTTAATTCTAACAGTGCAAAGTTATGGAATTGATCATCGCCAACTTTAATATTTAAATGTAATAAATTCTACTATTTAATTCATTTTATTAAATTATTTTTATTATTACTCAGAAAAAGCCATAAAACATCTAATTAATGTTCTGTTTTCCTCAGAAGAAGTAACGTCTATTTATTTTGTATATTAGCACCACATCTTATTACATCGCTTCTTTTAATTGACTTACCCTTCAGGCCTAGTTCTCAGCTGCACTTTTTCCACGATTGATGTTAGTCCTTAAAGTGGACCTATCATGATATATTTGAATAATATAGTGTAGGACCATACCTAATAAGGAATATTTATACTTTCTATTTTTCAAAATACCAAACAGATCATGCATTTGAGCCATTCCTCATTTCTCTCATGTAACACTGTCTTTGCATCATGGGCTGATTCTGTGAGAACAGCACCATCTACAGGCCTGGCATATGTACTACAGCGTCTCCAGCGCTTTCCAACGGCAATGTCCGTGGCTGTCTCCTCCTGATTGGTGGAGTTGGCCCAATATCCGTAGCGCCACTTCTGTGACGTCATAGAAGTGTTCAAATCTGGATCAGTCTGTATCAGATCTGTTGCAGCCCCTTTTAAGAGATTTGGGTATGGAGGAAAATAGTTTTCTGACACCGGGGACACATTATTCATTTATACAAGACGTACAAAGGTGCATTTTGTATGATAGGTTAACTTTCAGGGAATAAAACAAATAATATCTATTATCTTATTTTTCCCGTGAAACACTTTTTATTATGTTAGTTAGTTTTAAAGTTCACGCTGAAATCTGCAGACGGGCTGAAACGCTGGATGCATATTTTATTCAGAGAGAAAAGAGAGTATGAATAAAACATTTTATTTGTCTGCGTCGGCCGCTGCTTAAAAGGATTTGAAGCTACGGCGATGAGATGAAGGGGAGGCACCACACACACACACACACACACACACACACACACACACACTCTCTCTCTCTCTCTCTCTCTCTCTCTCTCTCTCTCTCTCACACACACACACACACACACACACACACACACACACACACACACACACACACACACACTCACTCATAACAGTGTGTGTGCAGTGCCATGCTGTGTCAGGCATGTCTGAGAGAAAGAGGGAGCAGCGTGAGAGAGAAAGGGAAACAGAAAAAAGGGAGGGTTTGTTTTGTGCCATCCGATCACATTTTTGTACCTCTGTCTCCACATATAGAACAATCTGGATCAATCCATCTTTTAAACTATTGAATAATCATGTCTTTAAGCACCGGGACAGATGGAGAGGTACTGTGTGTCTTCTTTATTTAGATTTTTCTGTATTTGTTTTTATATTTTGCATAAAGTGAAGAATTTCTTTTGCATTTTGCATTTCCCTCTCAATGTCCACAGCCATGCTAACGGTGTCAGGCTTGTCCGTATGACTACATGCTAAGTGACAGTGCTAACATGCTGATGTTTAACACGTGTACCATGTGTAGGAGCTTTAGCCCAACATTAAATCCTCCATGTGGTTTCACTGACTTGGCTGACACGCTTTACTGTATTTCCAGATACCGTTTGTTTTTGTGTTCAATGATGGATCATAGGCTTGTGTTCAGGTGTGGAATAATACAATCCATTTATTTTGCCTTAACAAACAATGCTTTGCTGTATTCACCCTACAGCGCACACAGTGAATAACACACAATGCTGAAACCTCAACCAAGACATCACCATAAGTACACCATGTTTACAATCTTATCTTAGTGTGTTAGCATGTAGACATTAGCTTATTAGCATTAACCAAAAACATTACATCTGGCGCTGATGGGATGTTGTTAGCACTGCAGGTATGCTGTCATAAACCAAAGCGTTAAAACGTCATGTTCAGCCCTTATTTAAGTAATTTCATAAATACGTACTTTTTCACTGATTTACTAAAATACTCTTTATTTGAACATAAACACAGTTTGAACACATTTGACAGCATGAGGCTCTATAGGTCATTTTATCATTCTTTCTATAACTGGAAAGTGGTAATCAAAGTCCACCAGTGGCTTAAATAGCATTTGATATCTTCTTTAAGAATCCTAACTACTTTTGTTTTGGTTCGAACAGAAAAGCCTTTTTGACTTTACAAAGATATTTTCTGGTTCTAATAAAATACTCTACATGTTTAGCACGTCAGCCTTAGTCTTCAGGTCCATACTCATGATAGCAATATCCTATTTACAATGTTTACAAAGAAAGGCTTACTATGATAAGCACAAAATATACTGAATAGATTTCGGTAGCTTGCCCTGACTTCTATGGCAGATTCTCTCAACACTTCAGGCGGTTCAGAATGAGTATTTTTGGTGCAGGTATCTTGGACGTGAAATATCTTTCTTCACCCTGTCCATCTCCTCAAGGGGCAGGTTGTCAGGGGGGGCTGCTGCCGGTTGTGCGTGGTGATGAAAAGCTGGTTCGAGGGGCCCCCAGTGAATGGGTATATGTCCCAAACAATGGAGTCTACGCCTACGTCTATAGTCTAGAGTCTATGTCTATGTCCACTTGGGGCAGGATCGCCACTGCCAGGGGCGGCCCTGATCTTGAACGTGTGATGGCTTTCTTTATGCTGTCCAACACCTGGAGGGGCAGCTTGTCCAGGTGTTTGGACGTATCTATCAGACCATCTTTGATCGGCTGTGGATCTTTCAGCTGGAAACCAACGACTTTTTCAGCTGCAGTCTTGTAGTTCTGCAGGAAGGAGATATTTCCAGCTTTCAGCACTTCCTCTGTGGCTCTGACTTTGTCTGAAAGAGCTTCTATGTCTCTGCTCAGATCCCCCATCTTCCGCTTCAGGACCAGACTCTTCTGCTTCTTCTCCTTCGTCACGGCACCTGTTCTTGTTTTCTGTTCTTTTTGGAGTAACTCCTGAAGCATGGAGAACTCCTTATTGATCTGAGTCTCTGCGTCTTTAGCCTGGTCTTCGATGTCCTTGTTGGACTGATCAAGGTTTGATTTCATGTCCTTGAAGAGATCCAGTGTTTCCTTTAAAGGCTCCAGGAGTATCCGGAGTCCCTCTCTGTAACCCAGAGCGACTTCATTGATTGGTCTGAAGCTGTGGTTGTTGTGGGAGCTTGAATGCAGACAGATCACACACACTGGAGTCTGATGGTCCTCACAGAAGAGTTTGAGCTCCTCAGAGTGCAAACTGCAAAACACAGCAGAGGGTTTCTCAGGTGGAGAAGCTTCACACAAGTTCTTCAGAGCGAGGTTACAAGGTGGATCGTATTGTTGAGATGTTGCGTTACAGACCGGACACCTGCGATTCGACCTTAATGTCCACCATCGCTGCCAGCAGGCTCTGCAGAAACTGTGGCTGCATGACAGGATGACGGGGTGTGTGAAGACCGCATGGCAGATTGGACATAGGAGATTGTCCTCTGGACGAGAAGCCATTTTCTCTCCTCAGCAAACAGACGATTTCTCACAATAATGAGTCCGTCGCGCTTTAACTCCAGAAAGTGTCCAGTAAGCTTTAAATCCAGCCGATAGCAGTGTCCCTACTGTTCCCTCCTGTGGCTGTTCTCTCTTTGTGTGGCTCTCACATGTTGGTGCATCCTTTTCTAAGGATTCAAGATTGTGTTTCCTTGTTTGTCTTCTGGTAAGAGATCATTACAGAGCCATAAATCCTGAAACATTGACCGTTATAAAGCAGGGGTGTGTCATGCCTTAATGTTTTAATATAATTATTTAGCAATAATTAGTATCTTATCTGTTTTTAACGACACCATAACGGACCAAAGGCTAGGTTTATACAGCTTGTGTTTCTGGTAAGCCGTATAAACTGACTGTGATAGTTCAGCCAGGTTTTTGTTATTACATTTGAAATGAAGTCCACCTTTTTTATAAGTAGTTTAACATCTTAAACACTTACAGCCTAGCTTATTAAACCCATTTTACTCCACTAAATCAGCATTACACTCACCAGAGATAGTTTGTAGGAAAAACGGATCTTAGTTTGTCGCCTTTTTTCTATTCCATCCAATATTTAGGCTTTTTTTGTCAACGCCTGGCATACCCTGGCGCTGCCACTGACGCTGCGTAAGCCATCGTATGACCGCCGGTGGAGTTTCTCAGGCTCTGGCAGCAACTTCGTGAGCGGTGGCAAAATCTTTGGCATGCCAAAACATTTCCGAAAGACCTTGCGAAGGTTCATTTTCGTGTTGAATTTGTGTGGCCTTCATAAGGCCATCGTGAGGGCATCTTGTCAAATCGTGTCGTTACTTTATGTGATCATTGGTGCCATCGGGCATTTTTCGCCTCATGAAGACAACACGAAGGAAACAAGAAGCTGCCCGATTGTTTTAGGAAGGCAACACGACTACGTGAAGTCCTCGCAATGCCGTCGTGTAGCTATCGTATTATAGTACAATTTGAGTTCTGTGAAACGGAAAAGGATATTACATTGTTTTTGTTACTTTCGTTGCAGTTGTATGTCTTAAATGTAATTTAGGTTAACTTCCTGTTTTATTTAAATGCTTTTATTTTGAAGGTGAGTTTACGCTGTTGACAGGAAGTTGTTGTTGATATGGAAACAACATGACGGAGTGTGTGGTTCAGGTGCCATCATGTGGCCTCCTGTAGGCATCGTACTTGCTTAGGCTGTTGACCAAGTTCGGGGCAAGTTCTTCGTGCGGGATTTACAATTCCATATTCCATCTGGTGTCAATTTCGGGACAGTGTGACGCGGGCTTTATGCAATTTGGTTTTGGGATATATAAATGGAGCCTTCTTGGTATTTTAAACATATTTACTTCACATTAATCTTCAATTTTCTTTCTATTTTGTTGTTTTGCGCAATCAAAAAATACACAAACATAACAGATAACAAATGATGAACAGTGCAGGAAGACGCAAATCAATATACGAACAATAGCTAGACTTCAATAATAATGACAGACTTCAATATCCTCCAGAGACCCACCCATTCGTTTTTGTCCTCTGTGGAGCACATTGGGTTGTGGTCCGTTACTTTGAGGTTATACATGCCACAGCATTAAGTCCAACTGTACTCCACAGAGGACATCCTGGGATTTTCAAACATATGACCTATGTGGGGGTGTGGCTTTGAAAAAGATAATTTCATTGTATTTCAAAAAGCACTATTTATAGAAAGAGAAATGGTAAGTTTGTAATTGCTAGTGTTGTGAGATCAATATTTTAATTAATTATATTAAGGGAACATCTTTGGAGTAGTGCGTTTTCAGAGCAGTGTAATCATTATTTGACCTAAATCTAAATGTTTTTATGAATGTCCTCTGAGGAGGACATGGGGATTTGCTAACTTTTTATTTCCCCCATTTCACACAACACAAATGGAGTCCACGATCGGCCAAAACTAACACGTAGGTTTCTGTAGGGTTCATGGCAGACGGATGCAGTGGGAAAACATACATCAAGTGCCTCTGCGTTTCAAAAAAGGATGGAGTACGACAAATAAAGGCTCAGTATTTGTTGCATTGAGTTGTTTTACTCTAATGCTGTCTAAATGTACATAACTAACACCCTATGTCCTCTACAAAGGACACACAATAAAACAAAACATATTTGTTTAGTTTGTGTTAGTCATTATGTTAATACCACCCTAAAGATTTGTGTGATCAAAAAAAAAAGGACATTTCTTTCTGGGTCCCAGGAAGACCTCACTATAATAACACACATGTAGAAAGAAGGGAACATGTGAATATGAAAAGCACGGATCAAAAAGTGGTTGAATAATCTTTTTTAAACTATCCATAGAGGTACAGTATTTAGTTTGAAAAGCTGTTCTAGATTGTGGTTTCCAATGTGCTTTATGAAAGGGTTATTTCCCTAAAAGAGTGTTCAGACTTACTTTAACACAGGAGTGGCTTGATTGATTTATGAAGTCAATGCAAACATCAGATTGCATGTTAGACTCCTTGTACAAAGGTGGATTTTATTGCTTCAAAACAATGCTGACTGAATATTTCTAAATCAGTTCCCGCAACTCATAAAAGACTGCATGCAAGTAGACTTTTGGCAGCTTATGGTGTCAATAAAAAACGATGAAATGCCATAAATGAGATATGTTTGTTCAAACATAACAAACTGAGTGTGATTTTTGAATTCTTTAAGATTTGATGACAGCTTCAACATTTCGCTTTGGATGAAATAAACAAACGCAGCAGACAATGTCTTAAATGTGAACATCTTTCCACCTCTCAAAGTCTCCTGACCAATAAGAAGTCAGCAGGAGTGAGTGTTGAGCCAATTACAGAGCTGCATTACTGTCTGACCTTTCAGTCTAATATCTGATGTTGGACTGGAAATGAACTGATATAAATCTCACTGTGAACTTTACATGCAGCTGAAGTGATGAAACTGCTGCACAGGGTAACACCCGAACACACACAGATAAAGAGAAAGAATAAGGTAAATAGAAATGAGAAAATTAAAAGTAAACAAAGCAGTGAGTGTAAGTCATTAACAATCTGCTTTTTGTCTTTTAAAGAGTCCTCTCCTGCTGATGTTCAGGTGTATATCAGTATGTAGTGTCTCTACTTTAAAGAGTCCTCTCCTGCTGATGTTCAGGTGTATATCAGTATGTAGTGTCTCTACTTTAAAGAGTCCTCTCCTGCTGATGTTCAGGTGTATATCAGTATGTAGTGTCTCTACTTTAAAGAGTCCTCTCCTGCTGATGTTCAGGTGTATATCAGTATGTAGTGTTTCTACTTTAAAGAGTCCTCTCCTGCTGATGTTCAGGTGTATATCAGTATGTAGTGTCTCTACTTTAAAGAGTCCTCTCCTGCTGAGGTTCAGGTGTATATCAGTATGTAGTGTCTCTACTTTAAAGAGTCCTCTCCTGCTGATGTTCAGGTGTATATCAGTATGTAGTGTCTCTACTTTAAAGAGTCCTCTCCTGCTGATGTTCAGGTGTATATCAGTATGTAGTGTTTCTACTTTAAAGAGTCCTCTCCTGCTGATGTTCAGGTGTATATCAGTATGTAGTGTCTCTACTTTAAAGAGTCCTCTCCTGCTGATGTTCAGGTGTATATCAGTATGTAGTGTCTCTACTTTAAAGAGTCCTCTCCTGCTGATGTTCAGGTGTATATCAGTATGTAGTGTCTCTGCTTTAAAGAGTCCTCTCCTGCTGATGTTCAGGTGTATATCAGTATGTAGTGTCTCTACTAGTTTAAAGAGTCCTCTCCTGCTGATGTTCAGGTGTATATCAGTATGCAGTGTCTCTACTTTAAAGAGTCCTCTCCTGCTGATGTTCAGGTGTATATCAGTATGTAGTGTCTCTACTTTAAAGAGTCCTCTCCTGCTGATGTTCAGGTGTATATCAGTATGTAGTGTCTCTACTTTAAAGAGTCCTCTCCTGCTGATGTTCAGGTGTATATCAGTATGTAGTGTCTCTACTTTAAAGAGTCCTCTCCTGCTGATGTTCAGGTGTATATCAGTATGTAGTGTCTCTACTTTAAAGAGTCCTCTCCTGCTGATGTTCAGGTATATATCAGTATGTAGTGTCTCTACTTTAAAGAGTCCTCTCCTGCTGATGTTCAGGTGTATATCAGTATGTAGTGTCTCTACTTTAAAGAGTCCTCTCCGGCTGATGTTCAGGTGTATATCAGTATGTAGTGTCTCTACTTTAAAGAGTCCTCTCCTGCTGATGTTCAGGTGTATATCAGTTTGTAGTGTCTCTACTTTAAAGAGTCCTCTCATGCTGATGTTCAGGTGTATATCAGTATGTAGTGTCTCTACTTTAAAGAGTCCTCTCCTGCTGATGTTCAGGTGTATATCAGTTTGTAGTGTCTCTACTTTAAAGAGTCCTCTCCTGCTGATGTTCAGGTGTATATCAGTATGTAGTGTCTCTACTTTAAATATGATTCCCTCTATAACAGTACAACCCTTTCTGACCCTCTCTATTTTTATTAACCCTTTACATATTCCTCTTTTTCTCTTTCACAGTTTTCTCCAATGAGGCTCGTCCACCATCTTTAGAAACCCTCTTCTTCTTCTCTGTCTGACACCATGAGCACCGTGGCCCCGGAGCCTCCATCCCCCATGATCACCTCCGTCACCCCGACCTTTGACCCCAACACCTCTCTCAGCCAGGAGGCGGAGCTTCAGAACCAGGTGGATGGAGGCTCCTCACCTGGTCTGGGCCCCAGCAAAAGCAGCTTTCCTGGGGGAGGATCTTACCTCGGAAGGGACCCCTCCCACAGGTAATGTTTATACAGAGATTACAAAAGTACATCCTTCACTCAAGTAGAAGTACAGATACTCGTGTTTAAAAATACTCTGGTGAAAGTAGAAGTACTGACTAAACTTCTTTACTCAAGTAAAAGTAAAGAGGCTTTGAAATGTACTTCAGTAAAAAGTACCCATAACTAGCAGCTGTTTTAAAGAGTACCTGACCTCCCTTTATATTAATAGAACAATAATGTCATTGTTAGCTAATGAATGTTTCCATGGTGACCAACGGCAACATGACAACGTTTCCATTGGTCCCTCTTCTTTAGAGAAGACCAGGAAATGATGGATACACGGATTGTGTTCAAATCAATAGGCACGCAATGACTCTAAATAATAATGATCACGCCACCAAACACACATTCAGACTAAAGGAACCAGCCTGTTTGGGAAATGAGAGAAGTAGAAAGTACAGGTATTTGTGTTCAACATGTAAGAAGTAGAAAGTACAGGTATTTGTGTTCAACATGTAAGAAGTAGAAAGTACAGGTATTTGAGTTCAACATGTAAGAAGTAGAAAGTACAGGTATTTGAGTTCAACATGTAAGAAGTAGAAAGTACAGGTATTTGTGTTCAACATGTAAGAAGTAGAAAGTACAGGTATTTGTGTTCAACATGTGAGAAGTAGAAAGTACAGGTATTTGAGTTCAACATGTAAGAAGTAGAAAGTACAGGTATTTGAGTTCAACATGTAAGAAGTAGAAAGTACAGGTATTTGTGTTCAACATGTGAGAAGTAGAAAGTACAGGTATTTGTGTTCAACATGTAAGAAGTAGAAAGTACAGGTATTTGAGTTCAACATGTAAGAAGTAGAAAGTACAGGTATTTGAGTTCAACATGTAAGAAGTAGAAAGTAAAAGGTGGTCATAAAAAAAAGTACTGATACCAGAAACATGAACTTAAGTACAGTAACAAAGTATTTGTACTCCACTACTTCCCACCTCTGTGTCTCACATACTTTATATGTTTTACTTCAGGTCAAATAAACCCCCCCCCCTTCACACTGGAGCGGACTGGAAGGTCGTCCTCCACCTGCCGGAGATAGAGAAGTGGCTGAGAGCGACGAGTGACCGAGTCACACAGCTCACGCACTCTGTGAGTCAGGACCGAGACAACAGACACGTGGACGTCCACCTGGTGCAGCTTAAGGTAAACACACACACACACACACACACACACACACACACACACACACACACACACACACACACACACACACACACACACACACACACACACACACACACACACACACACACACACACACACACACACACACACACACACACACACACACACACACACACACACACACACACACACACACACACACACACAAACTTCCTCACACACTTTTCACTAAAGTCAGCTTGAAGCATCCTTTGTGCTCCAGTCGATCCTCTCATACCTCATTCACACCAACGGTGTTTCAGGGCCGGTTCGGAGCTGGAGTTTGAAAAGCACCAGGTTTTCCCGTTCACACCGCAGCGGAGCAGCCTCTTAGCTCTGGAATTCGGTTCGTTTCAAGCACCAAAAAAATGTCCGGCCGGAGCAAAAGCACCACATACGTCACGCTTACGTCAAGGCGGGGGCAGGGGTGGGATCAACTCCTGAACAACAACAGAAAGCCCGCGTATTATCCCGTTTGTACACAACGATGGAGAAAGTTAGCAAGCAGCAGTGGTCCACTGAAGAGACCAGCTACCTACTGGGGATCTGGTCTTCTGAAGAGGTACAGAGGAAGCTGGAGCACAATCGGCCATTGTTGTTGTTGTGGGTGTCAGCTGTGAGGGGTTTCCGCGCGGTTTGGCTTTATGGAGCAGGCACGCAAACGGTTACGTCATGACGCAAACGATGACGCAATGACGCAGCACCAGTCGGACTCTGGGCGGTGTGAAAAGAGCCGGAGCTAAACCGAAGAACCGGTTCTGAACCTGAAAAGCTCGAGCACGGAGCTTGAACTGGAGTTGCGTTGGTGTGAATGAGGTCTCAGTGAACACAGAGCTACAGATCAGATACACGCTGAAGGCTCTTTGAGCAGCTCTCACTGATCCTGCTGTTATGTTCCATGTTAGTTGTTTGTTTCTGATGTGTTGTGTGTTGATGTTTGTCTGTTGATGTTACACATGGAGCTGCTGGGATGCAAAAGTCTTATCGTCACACACACTGGCTGGTAATTAACCAGTTCCCCTCTCGACGCTGTTTAAACTGCATCCATGTAGATGTTGTTACAGACAGGCTTGGTGTTTTGGATTCATGAAGACAGCCGAGCATCAGTCGATACAGCTGTCTGACCTCAGGCGCTAAATTACCCATAATGCCTTTCCACGGCCTTGGTGTTATGTAAAGACTCTCTTCCACAAGTCACGCTGCTGACCGATCATTTATTTATGAAGCTCAGTGTGCATCCTTCCAGTGAGAGGACAGCGTTTGGTTTACCATCATAACACTTTATACAACGAATATGCACTATTTGTAATAATGTTTTATTTTATTATTTATGTTGCGTTGTTGGAGGAGCTCAGGTCAGAATCATTTCATTGCCATTTCTACACTGAAGCTTAAAACCTTTGAAATGAATTAAAATGCACAATATGATTAATCTGAATTATGGATAGAGCGGTTTTTCTTTGTGTGATTGACTGAGTCTGTAAAGTTAGCTGAGCCTCTTGTCCAGCTCTCAGAGGAGAAGTACCTTCTAAAAATACAACATACTGTGATATTGATGACTTTCAGGACTTGTTTTGACCGTTTTCTGAAACCACAGAGACGCATTACCCTGATTCGTTTAACATGTTATTTAACATTACTTTATGAGCTCATGTGACTGAAGTGAAGTACTTAGATTTACTCAAGTACAAGCTCTGAGTACTTCTACTTTTACTCAAGTACAAGGTCTGAGCACTTCTACCTTTACTCAAGTACAAGATCTGAGTACTTTTACTTTTACTCAAGAACAAGATCTGAGTACTTCTACTTTTACTCAAGTACAAACTCTGAGTACTTCTACTTTCACTCAAGTACAAGACCTGAGTACTTTTACTTTTACTCAAGTACAAGATCTGAGTACTTCTACTTGTACTCAAGTACAAGATCTGAGTACTTCTACTTTTACTCAAGTACAAGATCTGAGTACTTCTACTTTTACTCAAGTACAAGATCTGAGTACTTCTACTTTTACTCAAGATCTGAGTACTTCTACTTTTACTCAAGTACACGATATGAATACTTCTACAACCTCTGCATTTACATACACATATCTTATATCTTATTCATGCTGCAGCAATGTAATGAATATATTGAAACGTCCATTCGCATACACTCGACCTCTAACTCTCTGAAAGTCTTTCTATTTACATTTTCACTTGTTTTCTATTTAAAAGACAGGAAAAGAAAGTGCATGAAAGCCGTGTGAGCGTTCTGCTCAGCTTCTGTTTCGTGCAGTTCATTCAAAAGGAACCCCTCGTTAGTGTCAGCTGAAGGCCTTCATCTCCTCTTCACTAATTCTCTCAGAATTAGCATGAACTGTCTGTCATGCTGCATTCATGAACCGATGGAAAAAGTCTGACACCTGGAGCTTCCACATCAGCTGCTGTGCACTGGTGTGTTCAGGAGCAAGTCATAATCAACATCAATGTTTACAGAGCTGCTGCCTCACCCTTTCCTTCACTGGTTCATAAAGAGGCCGATGGACTCTGTTCAAAGTTCAAAGTTTAAAGTTCAAACGCAGTCAGCGTGAGGACCTTTATTGATGATGTGTATTTATAACTAGTGACTCCGATGTTTCCTCATCGTCAGGATACTCCTCCTCCTTTCATCTCCTTTCCTTTCCTTTCATCTCCTTTCCTTTCCTTTCATCTCCTCTCCTCCCTCTCCTCTCCTCTCATCTCATCTCATCTCCCCTCCTCTCCTTTCATCTCCTTTCCTTTCCTTTCATCTCCTTCCCTTCCTCTCCTCTCCTTGTGTCTCCTCTCATCTCTCCTCTCCTCTCTTCCTCTCTCCTCTCCTCCTCTCTTCTCCTCTCCTCTACTCTCCTCTCCTCTCCTCATTTACCCTTCGTCTCTCCTCAGTTTTTCTCCATCCTCCCTCTCCTTTGTGTGAATAAAACATGACCGCAGCAGTTTCTTGTTTCCAGTAACAAATCCTAAAAGTGAGGAGTAAGTTGTGTGTGTGTGTGTGTGTGTGTGTGTGTGTGTGTGTGTGTGTGTGTGTGTGTGTGTGTGTGTGTGTGTGTGTGTGTGTGTGTGTGTGTGTGTGTGTGTGTGTGTGTGTGTGTGTGTGTGTGTGTGTGTGTGTGTGTGTGTGTGTGTGTGTGTGTGTGTGTGTGTGTGTGTGTGTGTGTGTGTGTGTGTGTGTGTGAACGAGAATGTTTTCTATTTCCTGTCAGGAGCTGAGTCACTTTAAAATCAAATTAAAATTTAAAACGAGTTCTGTCCATTTTTAGACCCTTTCCCTCCAGCAGCATTTATTTCAGGAACCCAGAAAGGGTCTTAGGACAAGTCGTGTTTCCCCGGGTGGGTCGACCTAGTGTTAGTTGGTAGTTAGTATTATTATTAGTCAAATGCAATATTTATTCCATCTATCAACACGTCTTTGCTCTGGGTTTGCATTCCTACATTGTTCTATGTTACTTATATCACATTGTGTGTGTGTGTGTGTGTGTGTGTGTGTGTGTGTGTGTGTGTGTGTGTGTGTGTGTGTGTGTGTGTGTGTGTGTGTGTGTGTGTGTGTGTGTGTGTGTGTGTGTGTGTGTGTGTGTGTGTGTGTGTGTGTGTGTGTGTGTGTGTGTGTGTGTGTGTGTGTGTGTGGTCATGAGACTTGCTGCATCACAGCCTGGTTCTGGGAAGTGACAGGTCAGGCTTAGTGGCGACATTATGTGTGTGTGAGAGAGATAGAGAGACAACTGCATCTTTGTAGTGTGTGTGACTGATGTCATCCGGACTGTGTGTGTGTGTGTGTGTGTGTGTGTGTGTGTGTGTATCTGTACATGACTTTGTGTGTGTTTAATCCATTCACTAACCTCTGAAACAAATGTCATTTTGTTTTTTAACTGGATTTCACGAGATATGATCAGATTTCTCTTTTTTAAAACACCAGACTGAAGCAGGTGTTTTTCTGCAGTCTGCAAACCACTGGAGGTCAGCAGAAACAAGATGTTCAGGTTCATATGTTGGTGGTTTGCTCCCTCTGGTGGTGGAAATACCTCAATCTAATGTTAGTGATTAACCAGAAAGAGATAGATGTATAATAATTCCCAAATCAACACATTTTTATTTTGCAATTAGTACAAGCCGATTTTCAATTTTCAATTTTGTCTACACTTTTTTTTCTCCTTTGGGCACTTCTCCTCTCCTCTCCTCTCTTCTCATTTCCCCTCATCTCCTTTCCTCTCCTCTCCTTTCCTCTCCTCTCCTCTCCTCTCCTCTCTTCTCCTTTCCCCTCATCTCCTTTCCTCTCCTCTCCTTTCCTCTCCTCTCCTCTCCTCTCCTCTCCTCTCCTCTCCTCTCCTCTCCTCTCTTCTCCTTTCCCCTCATCTCCTTTCCTCTCCTCTCCTTTCCTCTCCTCTCCTCTCCTCTCATCTCCTTTCTTCTCTTCTCTTCTCCTCTCCTCTCCTCTCCTCTCCTCTCCTCTCCTCTCTTCTCTTCTCCTTTCCCCTCATCTCCTTTCTTCTCTTCTCCTTTCCCCTCATCTCCTTTCCTCTCCTCTCTTCTCTTCTCCTTTCCCCTCATCTCATTTCCTCCCTTCTCTTCTCCTTTCCCCTCATCTCCTTTCCTCTCCTCTCTTCTCTTCTCCTTTCCCCTCATCTCCTTTCCTCCCTTCTCTTCTCCTTTCCCCTCATCTCCTTTCCTCTCCTCTCTTCTCATCTCCTTTCCTCCCTTCTCTTCTCCTTTCCCCTCATCTCCATTCCTCTCCTCTCTTCTCTTCTCTTCTCCATTCCCCTCATCTCCTTTCCTTTCCTCTCCTCTCTTCTCTTCTCCTTTCCCCTCATCTCCATTCCTCACCTCTCTTCTCTTCTCTTCTCCATTCCCCTCATCTCCTTTCCCCTCATCTCCTCTCCTCTCTTCTCCTTTCCCCTCATCTCCTCTCCTCTCTTCTCTTCTCTTCTCCATTCCCCTCATCTCCTCTCCTCTCCTCTCTTCTCCTCTCCCCTCATCTCTTTTCCTCTCCTCTCCTCTCCTCATTCACTTGAACACTTTAAACATCTATTTAACAGACTATTTAAGTAACCTTTTGACACATTTAACATTTACTTTTATCTACTGAGCACATAATTGTACTTCTCTCTAGTGAGGAAGTTGTTCCTAGACAGCGCAGATATTCTCTGGTCGCCGGCTCCATCTAGTGGTGTAATGTATGTATTACAACAACGTGGATCTGTCATTCATTTAAGACGTTTTTCACAACATATACTTTGATATCAAAATAAACAGTGATGTTCAAACTAGTCTGTTGATTCCTTTGTTCAGGTCTTCTTGAGTGACCTTTGTGTATGTTGTGCAGGGAAAGGAGGTTATTGTTTTACTGCATCCAAATGCTAGGAAGTCATATGTTGAAACGTTATATCGTAATGAACATAAACACTATTTAAAGACACTAGACATTTTGTAAATATATACACAATCAACAGCAGCTATCAATTGTATGAATATAACTACATGTTCAAATTCATCTGGGGTTTTAACAGTTAGCGGGTTGCCAGATATTATTAATACATTTTTATAGCTCTTTTTCCGAATGCTCAAAGACACTTTACACAAAACAATACAAAGAAAAACAAAGAACATGAGCAGTACTCCTAATCCAAGAGTAACATGGAGGCGGTTGTTGATCAGAGTTTGAAAGATAAGTGAGTTTTGAGATATCTTTTTATATGATGTGTTTGTTTTGTTACCAACCTGGCAACATGTCCGGTGATCAGCTGTTCAGACGTTCAGCTCATAACTCCTCGTTAAATCAGGATCAATCAAACCGGACTCTGCGTGTTAATCACAGCTCTAGAGATGTATTTTAAAACTTCAGAGAGCCAGGTTTGCTGTTTCAGGTCTTTATGCTAAGCTGCTCCAACAAAATATAGCATTATTACGAATTTACAACACATTTTAAAGCATTTCATAACTTA
>NC_136905.1:84184552-84187052 GCF_949606895.1 Notothenia rossii | reverse complement strand
GGACTCTTTAAAGTAGAGACACTACATACTGATATACACCTGATCATCAGCAAGAGAGGACTCTTTAAAGTAGAGACACTACATACTGATATACACCTGAACATCAGCAGGAGAGGACTCTTTAAAGTAGAGACACTACATACTGATATACACCTGAACATCAGCAGGAGAGGACTCTTTAAAGTAGAGACACTACATACTGATATACACCTGATCATCAGCAAGAGAGGACTCTTTAAAGTAGAGACACTACATACTGATATACACCTGAACATCAGCAGGAGAGGACTCTTTAAAGTAGAGACACTACATACTGATATACACCTGATCATCAGCAAGAGAGGACTCTTTAAAGTAGAGACACTACATACTGATATACACCTGAACATCAGCAGGAGAGGACTCTTTAAAGTAGATACACTACATACTGATATACACCTGAACATCAGCAGGAGAGGACTCTTTAAAGTAGATACACTACATACTGATATACACCTGAACATCAGCAGGAGAGGACTCTTTAAAGTAGAGACACTACATACTGATATACACCTGAAAATCAGCAGGAGAGGACTCTTTAAAGTAGAGACACTACATACTGATATACAACTGAACATCAGCAGGAGAGGACTCTTTAAAGTAGAAACACTACATACTGATATACACCTGAACATCAGCAGGAGAGGACTCTTTAAAGTAGAGACACTACATACTGATAAACACCTGAACATCAGCAGGAGAGGACTCTTTAAAGTAGAGACACTACATACTGATATACACCTGAACATCAGCAGGAGAGGACTCTTTAAAGTAGAGACACTACATACTGATATACACCTAAACATCAGCAGGAGAGGACTCTTTAAAGTAGAGACACTACATACTGATATACACCTGAACATCAGCAGGAGAGGACTCTTTAAAGTAGAGACACTACATACTGATATACACCTGAACATCAGCAGGAGAGGACTCTTTAAAGTAGAGACACTACATACTGATATACACCTGAACATCAGCAGGAGAAGACTCTTTAAAGTAGAAACACTACATACTGATATACACCTGAACATCAACAGGAGAGGACTCTTTAAAGTAGAGACACTACATACAGATATACACCTGAACATCAGCAGGAGAGGACTCTTTAAAGTAGAGACACTACATACTGATATACACCTGAACATCAGCAGGAGAGGACTCTTTAAAGTAGAGACACTACATACTGGTAAACACCTGAACATCAGCAGGAGAGGACTCTTTAAAGTAGAGACACTACATACTGATATACACCTGAACATCAGCAGGAGAGGACTCTTTAAAGTAGAGACACTACATACTGATATACACCTGAACATCAGCAGGAGAGGACTCTTTAAAGTAGAGACACTACATACTGATATACACCTGAACATCAGCAGGAGAGGACTCTTTAAAGTAGAGACACTACATACTGGTAAACACCTGAACATCAGCAGGAGAGGACTCTTTAAAGTAGAGACACTACATACTGATATACACCTGAACATCAGCAGGAGAAGACTCTTTAAAGTAGAAACACTACATACTGATATACACCTGAACATCAACAGGAGAGGACTCTTTAAAGTAGAGACACTACATACAGATATACACCTGAACATCAGCAGGAGAGGACTCTTTAAAGTAGAGACACTACATACTGATATACACCTGAACATCAGCAGGAGAGGACTCTTTAAAGTAGAGACACTACATACTGGTAAACACCTGAACATCAGCAGGAGAGGACTCTTTAAAGTAGAGACACTACATACTGATATACACCTGAACATCAGCAGGAGAGGACTCTTTAAAGTAGAGACACTACATACTGATAAACAACTGAACATCAGCAGGAGAGGACTCTTTAAAGTAGAGACACTACATACTGATATACACCTGAACATCAGCAGGAGAGGACTCTTTAAAGTAGAGACACTACATACTGATATACACCTGAACATCAGCAGGAGAGGACTCTTTAAAGTAGAGACACTACATACTGATATACACCTATATCTTTTCAGTTCTTTGGAAACAAACTTTCTCCTTTCTCTCATACACACACACACACACACGCACGCACGCACGCACGCACGCACGCACGCACGCATGCACGCACGCACGCACACACACACACACACACACACACACACACAAAAACACACACACACCTACAGCTTTATTCGCAGCTGGAGACTCTTGTATCTGTACATGTGGACGCAGCATGAGTTTCTCTTTCCTTCCAACAGAGTTCAAGTTGCCTAAATGTCCGGCAGCAGAGAAACATGCTGACCGTGAACGAAACCTCATACGAGATAAAAATCTCCAAAGCTCGAAGTCCTTTTGCAGAAGCTACACCACTTTGAAAAAAATGACTGTAACAAGTCTTCAGAGGTGGGAAGTAGTGGAGTACAAATATTTTGTTACTGTACAAGTTTCTTCTATCAGTACTTTACTCCACTACTTATTTTTCCGA
>NC_136905.1:84158466-84168466 GCF_949606895.1 Notothenia rossii | reverse complement strand
AGATGAGAGTGAATTATTCTAATGTCCTTGTTTTATTTATTAGTGCAGGAAATGACTTCCCCCCTGAGCCTCTGCGTAACACTCAAGAGCTTCCTTATTGCTGTCAGTGTCAACACGTAGAGGTGTGTGGAAAGACATCTGATGGCACAGCGTTTAGCTTAACTGTGTTGCTAAAATAACAAGTATATTCTTAAACACGGTTTTTACAAATTCAAGCAGGTTGAGCTCTGCTTAAGTTACCTGGTATACTAAGTTATTATGAAAAGGATTATGCACTCTTTGGTCGTTGGGTTCTTCTCCAGCTCTATAGAGAACCACAGTGACGAGTAGTAGTGACCGGAAGTAAGTTAGCATTTTACCACTTCCTGTTCCCTCGTCTCAGAGCCAATGGGATCTCTCCTTAGGATTTAGGAAACTATCTGTTTTGTTCTACATTAAATCCATCAGCAGTGACCCCACTGGTGATCTCTGAAGAGTGGACGTGTCTGAGAAGCGATGGTTGTTACCAAGTGGCTGAATAGGACTACAGAAGTCGTGGAGGCCGTTGTACGTCATTACGCCGAACACGTGAACACTCCTCTGAGTTAGTTTCTGTTCTGCTTGAAAGCAAGTCCCTGCCTCCTGCAGACTGTTCAAACAAACGCTTCAACTCGTTCCATCTAGAATCTGTGTGTTTGAATATGGATCTGAAGTTGGCGTGACGTTGAAGTCGTGCTGCTGGACTCGGCTGCAGTTCCTTTATAGCATAACGTTAGCATTTAGCTTCTGGACATTAGATTATGAAAGTAGGGTAGACATGTGGAGATTATCCGGCTGAACAAAACGTGACCCCGTCTCTTCAATGTGTCTCGACCACAGACCTGATTTCCAGCTATTTTCCAAAATCCTATGGAGAAATCTCATTGCGTTTTTGACGAAGGAACCGGAGGGAGTTTACTTCCGGGTTTTAGGACGCGCCACTGCGGTTCTCTATTCTCTTTTGTTCTTCTGATGGAACGAACAGACGACTAAATGAAGTGTTGACATTCACAGAAATGTAAACAAGGGAGAGACTCGTAAAACAGAGAGGCTTTTATAACACCATGACAACAGGAATATGTTCTCATCCTCCCTTTAGTTGAGGTAAATAAAGATCCTGATTAGGCCTCTTTAGACTATTCGTCTCATTGACTACACACACACACACACACACACACACACACACACACACACACACACACACACACACACACACACACACACACACACACACACACACACACACACACACACACACACACACACACACACACACACACACACACACACACACACACACACACACACACACAGAGGCGGAAGCCAACAACAGAGGCGGTGTTGTTGACCAACACCTGCCCACTTCAGTAAGACTGTCTGTCAGCATCACACCCACACACACACACACACGCATGCACACATGCACACACACACACACACACACACACACACACACACACACACACACACACACACACACACACACACAGACAGACAGACAGACAGACAGACAGACAGACAGACAGACAGACAGACAGACAGACAGACAGACAGACAGACAGACAGACAGACAGACAGACAGACAGACAGACAGACAGACAGACAGACAGACAGACAGACAGACAGACAGACAGACAGACAGACAGACAGACAGACAGACAGACAGACAGACAGACAGACAGACAGACAGACAGACAGACAGACAGACAGACAGACAGACAGACAGACAGACAGACAGACAGACAGACAGACAGACAGACAGACAGACAGACAGACAGACAGACAGACAGACAGACAGACAGACAGACAGACAGACAGACAGACAGACAGACAGACAGACAGACAGACAGACAGACACACACACACCATTGAGATGGCACATTAAACCATGGAGGATATCTTCTTATTAATGTTAATTGAGTCAGGCTTTGTTATTATTCAGAGACATTTGAATAAAAACACGCTGTTGCCGTTCAGTGTAACAAACAGTGGAAGTGCAATAACAACCTTTATTGATTTGAATATTAACAATAATGGTTTGCTCAACTGGAATAAAAGTAAAGAACAATGCTACAGAGGAACACACACACACACACACACACACACACACACACACACACACACACACAGACACACACACACTAGTGTCTTTACACACCAGTTAATGCTCTCCCCCCCCCCCTTCAGTATAATGCTGCTCTTTGTTCACATCCTGAATAGTGAGATCCATGCAGCTTCCTATGGGGTCAGAAACACACACATACACACACACACACACATTTGTACTTCAACACTTACTCACTCTTTTGAAGGAATAACTAGAGGTACATCCTTCAATGAGAGAACAGTTAGCATCTGAGCTAAACGGCTAACTGAACACAAACCCTAGACACAGTCAAATAGTCCCAATTAGTAAGATTGGAAATGTAAATATGGCACTATATGCATAACTTGTTCGGCCTTCACATCTACTACGTTGCATATTACATTAGATTACATGTGATGACGCTTTTATTCAAAGTGACTTCAAATGAGTGCAAAAACCACACAGGATCAAACTCGGAACATCAGAGCAGATATATTCACTTCAAGCGAGTCATACCATAATAAGTGCTGGCGAATCAGAAACAAGGCCTAAATTAATTAATTAAATCATATTAAGAGCAACATCATTATTTTTTTATTACAGCATAAGATTATAGTTTGGCTTTTGGTTTAAAATATTGTTAAAAGTTCAAAAAATATTTGCGCTTGGAAAGATACAGCATAAGAAGTAAATGTATTTTGAAGCATTCTCTGTCCTGATTGGCTGTTGTGTTGTCCTGTAGTAACGGCTGTGTTTTAGGCTGTGAGGCATTAAAGCTCCTTTCCTCAGCCAAACATCTTTTGGACCGCACCTTGAGTTCTGGTAAACATTCCTCTCCGGTTTTGTTCTTCTTCTTCTGCTGCTGCTCGTATTGTTTCTTGTCGCACTGTCTTGCCAGCAGACGATTCCCAGGGTTCTTAGGGGGTCAAAGGTCACCTGGCATCAACCTACAGCGGCACGTATGACTCAACCTCCTCTCTGCCAACACACACAATACACACACACACACACACACACGCACACACACACACACACACACACACACACACACACACACACACACACACGGTCTCTCTCCTCATCAGATTTGTGTGCAGCATGTTAGCTGACACAAACTAATGTACAAGCTCTGGGGAAATGTAGTTTCATCAGTAATAATTGCTGATGTTTTGAGTTGGTGTGTTCTTTATACATCTCTGAAACATTGTGTTCCATATGAGAAGAACATTAATATAATAAGAGAACTAGTTTGAAGCCCTGCCTGCAGCCCAGAGAGCCTTCAGTGTTGATTATACTCAATTTTAATGAAGGAAAACGCACTGATTTTGTTAGAAATTTATGATTTTAGAGTTTAAATATTGAACATGTGCACAGAGGTAGGTGCAAAGAATAAGGTAATGGGTTCATAATCATTTACATACGATTTGACAGCTTTTCTACGGGGAAGGATTCGGGCATTATGTTAGTTTTGAGATTAAAGTCAGAATTCTGAAGGGGAAAAAAATCACAACTATGAAAGAATCTGAAACATGAGAATGTTCAGGGGAAACACATAAACAGTCTGAGAAAACAAGTCTGATATTTGTGACGAATTCAGAAATTAGAGAACAAAGTCTGAGACAAAAACATTATTCTGTGAAAAAATTCTCATTTGTTAAAAAATTGTTTAAATCTGCGAAAAACATTTTGAGAAAAAAAGTCAAATTCTGAGAAAAAGAAAGTCAAATTTTGAGAAAAAAAAGTGTCAAATTTGAGAAAGATGTTTTAACTCTAAGAAAAAAAATCTAATTTGTTAGAAAAAAGAATTGAAATCTGAGAAAAAAGTCAAATTCCGAGAAAAAAAGTCTGAAATTTGTGAAAAAAATCTGAAATCTGAGAAAAAAAATCTCATTTGTTAAAAAAAGAATTGAAATCGAAGAAAAAAGTCAAATTCCAAGAAAAAAAGTCTCACATTTGTAGAAGAACATTTAAATCTGAGAACAAATCCAGAGAAAAAAGTCAGAAATCTTAGAAATAATTAGGAGAACATTCGTTTGAAAAAAGTAAAAATGATTATTCCTTTTTTCTCAGAAATCAGAATTTATCTCAAAAATAAAGTTTTTGTCAGATCCCCAAATACTCTGTCAATTTCTGGCCAGTTTTTTTATAACGTTGAAAAAGCACGTATTAGATCGGTTGAAGTCGTTTTCAGGTGATTTGGAAAACCCTTAAATAGCCGAGAGGATTGCTTATTGATTTTTATTAGTATGTGCATTTTATTAAACTGTCTTTACTTTGCTCTGTTTCCTTTCTTTCTTCTTTTTGCTTTCTCTCCGTCTCTCTCTCCACACTCCCTCCTTGCTTTGTACTAATGACCTCCAAGCGACAGACACACACACACACACACACACACACACACACACACACATACACACACACACACACACACACACTGAATGGCGAGCCGTCTTTACCGGCCAGTCAAATGGCTCATTCATCCCGTTGCCATGGTGACAATTAAAACATGTTGCCGGGTCTTTTGTTGTGTCGCCTCGTTTGGAAAGAGAGAAAGTTTCCCTTTCTTTCTTTCTTTCTTATTTTTCTTGCATCTTTTTGGTCCAAACAGAAGGTTTTTTTTTGTATTTGCTGAAAGAGAAACGTCCAGAAGCTCTCAGCGACACAGAAGACCGTGTTTAGATCCGGTTTACTTTTAAAGTTAAAGGGTTATTTACGTTCAGTTACACACCGTCAATGAGGTGGAGAAGACGAAATATTTAGTATAATCACGACTCGTATATATCCAAACAGAAAGACGTTTTAATTACACATTATTCTGTTAATACGTCTCTCTTGATACTACTTGTTGTGCTTAAACCCAATGTTCCTATCATTTATAAAAACAACAGAGTAAAAATAATGTTAGAAATCTTCTTAAAATATTTAAATGCTTCGTAACAACCTATTAAGAAATGTGATAAATAAATAATAATTGTAAACATTTCATCAACATATCCTACTTTAAAGTATAGTAGACTGGACACACACACACACACACACACAAACACACACACACACACACACACACACACACACACACACACTGAACACACATACACACACACACACACACACACACACACACACACACACACACACACACACACACACACACACACACACACACACACACACACACACACACTGAATACACACATACACACACTGAATACACACACACACACACACATACACACACACACACACACACTGAACACACACACACACACACACACACACACACACACACACTGAACACACACACACACACACACACACACACACACACACACACACACACACACACACACACACACACACACCACACACACACACACACACACACACACAGAAACACACACACACACATACACACACACACACACACACACACACACTGAACACACAGATGCACACACAGACACACACACACACACACACACACACACACACAGACACACACACACACACACACACACACACACACACACACACACACACTGAACACACAGATGCACACACAGACACACACGCACACACACGCTCTCACACACACACACACACACACACACACACACACACACACACACACACACACACACACACACACACACACACACACACACACACACAGGTTGAAGTGTCTGGCAGTATAAATGGGGTGTCAGAGAGCTACTTCCTGCTCTTTCAGAGCCGGTGGAACATCCATCTCGACCGGAGACACACACACACACACAAACACACACACACACACACACACACACACACACACACACACACACACACACACACACACACACACACTCTTTATGTATGGAGAAAACCACGAGTAGAAAGGTGGATAAGAAACAATGTTAAATACAGAACACGTGAAAATAAGAGGGATGCTTAATACACAACGATGAGGAGGATGAGGAGGAGGAAGATGCGTCCTTATCACTTCCCCCGAACTTTAGTTGCCGCGACGACAGAATCGTTCCGTGACGCAGCCTCCGACAAACTTCTCTCATTTGTGCGGATAAGATGAATCTGCGAAAAAAGAAAAAAAAATCTAATGTTGAAAATGCATTAAATGTTTCTCATGTATGACTGCGTTTCTGCTGACATTCAGCTCCGTGCTCATTAATATGGAGACCAAATTAAACTTATGATTGCTTGTTGATTTTCTCCCCCTCTCCCCTCCTCCCCCTTTTCCCCTCTCCTCTGTTTCGTCAAGCGTTTATCCCTCGTTTCTCCTTTTCTTTACAAAAAGCCCATAGAATTGTCTTCTTAACCCGTAGATGCACGAGTGGGTCTTTTTGGACCCGGTGGTTTTCTTGAAGTATCTTTGTAATTTCATTTTTTTATCATTTCATATTCCAGCTATTCCTCAAAAAACATGTTTTGGATGTCATGCCATTCACATTTTAATTTGAAATGTTTTACATTTTAAGAAATTGTAGTTTTTGTATTTCTACCCCAAACCTCCATAAGTGGGTCAAAAATGGAACTCTATGGAAAAAATTTTTTCAAAATGTAAAAGAAATGTCTAAAAATAGTGAAAAATTAAATATAAAATATTTATAGTGTGAGCCAAAATATAATACTAAATATTATACAAGTGATCTTTCTTAACCAAAATGACACAAATTGCATAAAAACACATTATTCTAATACGGGTCCTTTTTGACCCACTTATGGACGAGTCACTCGGGCATCTAAGGGTTAACCAATAACGGAAAAAATAGGGTTTACTATAATAATGGTTCAGGGTTATTCTAATGTTCGGTCCGTCCAGCTTGGAGACAGGATACTTTGAAATATAACCTAGTTTTCCTTTAAAAGTCTCTAAAATGCCTAAAAATAACAGTTTGCCAAATTATTTAAACGATTTATTTCAAGCATATCATTTTAATACAGATATATACTCAATCCTCATTTTTAGACTTATTTTACATATTTTCTACTGATATAAAGACATGATGTTCAGGATATCTATCAAAAAGCTCTTTATTTTCTCATGCTGTCTGTGCTCCAGCACCTCTTTTCACCCTCTGTCTGAAACCAGGGCCCAGTCTGCTCTGATTGGTTAGCTGGCCGGCACTGTTTTAATTCGTCAACCCATTAGAAATGTCCCGCCCCTTAGCCTATATTAAGGATCGGCAACCTTTTTGATATAAAGTGCCATTTAAAAAAAAAAAATCTGATTAGTGTGCCGACGTTCGTGAACTGACAGGGAGGGCGTGGGGGTCGCTCGTGAACTGTCAACGGGGGGGGGGCCTCGCTGCGGGGAAGCTGTGGACCTCTGTCGCCTATCAGCGCAACTTACATGATGCCGTTTAAACACAGTTAAATAAATAAAGGGCGGTGCCGGCCGTCAGCAATCCGAGCCGGTCGCGAACGGCCCGCTAGCGCCCGGCTCGTTTCGCTGACGGCCGGACGTCCGGCCAGTGCGCCCCTGTGTAGCATGTTATTTTCGATGACAGATGAACAGTCAGATCGCCACTGGGCTTTCAACTAAAGACACAGCCACGCAAAAACGGCGGCATGTACAGCTCCTTATGGGTACTGCAAAGTGCGCTCCACCCCTGGTCCTTTCACCACGGAGGAAAGCAGCAGAAAGTCGAGTTAAAGAGAGCGGGGCCTAGAGGCTATCCTCCTGCGCTGCGTTGCGTGCATGGCTTCCTTCTGCCGGCGGTCTCGTTCAGGGTCCGAAAATACAATTTCAATATTTTGCACACTTATTCCTAGTTCATATATTCAATATGTTGGAGCCCTTACCAATAGATGCACGATTGTTACGTCACTATGTTCCAGAATTAAACAAATGAGTCACATGTTAGCCTCTGCAGACCATTTACACGCACACAAACGTATATCACACACTATAGGAAAGTGAAAACCCCTAAAGTTGTGTGCCTCCTGAGTCTCTGAGCAGTGATCAGTGCTGCTCGCATGTTTCTCTTGAAGTTCAGTTCCCAGTGTCTGACAGCCTGTCACATCTCCAGAGTGTGTTAGCGTGGACATCACCTCGTCCTCTTATTTACCGCATGTCTCCCTCTCTCTCTCTCCCTCACACACACTTCTCTTTGTCTTCCTCCTCCTCCGTCCTCAGGCCCGTGGATCTCAGTCCATCCTTGCATGGAGATTGACTCGAGGCATGAATACATCACAACTATCCATCCATGCATTCCTCCCTCCCCCCCTCCCCCTCACCCCATTTCTCCCCCTCTCCCCTCCATCGTCCCATTTCTCCAAGATCCCTCTCTCAGCACTTATCTCAAAGTTTGGATCTCATGCATTTTAATCGCTGTGTCTATCTCCCTCTCTCTCTCTCCTTCTTTTCTTTGACTTTGGTTCAGTGGCATCCTTCAAACAAACAACAACAGCACAACAACCCCTGCCTCCTCCCTCCCCCCACCAATCCCCTTTTTTAAATCAATATTTGCCATCAGCGAATAAATCGTATAATTTCCTGACTGTTAGAGGAGTGCGACGGCGACATATTTACCTTCCACTCGTCTCTTACTCTTGCTGTCGATGGCTCGTTCTCGCGGCGTGGCTATTAGCTAAGTGAAGGGGATGGATGGCCGTGAGGCGCCGAGCGATAGCATCTCCATCAGAATCGGCGACATTGAAAAATGTCTGCCGCCTCTCTGATGACAGCGCAGCAAAAAAAACACGCACACACACACACACACACACACACACACACACACACACACACACACACACACACACACACACACACACACAGAGACAGAGAGAGTCAGAGAAGAGACATTTAAATATTCAAATGGGGCCGGGCGGTAATGATAAACGACAAGGGAAAAGTAGAATCAAGTAGCTATCGATGCAGAAAATGAAAAGAGGAGAAAGGGAAAGGGGGATGAGGAGGGGGGGGGGGAATTAAGCAAAAAGAGGATGGAGGCATTGAAGGAGAGTTACGCTAACAACTGAGAAGAGAGATGGAGAAAAGATGGGAGCATTAAACAAATACAAGAGGGGTGTTACAGTAATGACAACAGACGGAGAAGGGTTGGGAAAGAGAGAAGAGACAAAAGGAGAAGGAGAAGAGAGAAGGAGGAAGGAAAGACAATGTGTGAAGTAGAATTGGGATATTTCAGGAACAGGAAATTCAATACGTTTTAATCCAAAGTATTAACATAGGATTAAAGGGACGTACAGGAAGAAAGAAACTGATAACATTTGTACAAACGGAAAGATTTAAGATGATTAAAGGGGCCCTGTTTTGCTTTTGGGGGTTTTCCCTTTCGTTATGTGCATGTCAATGGTCCGCAAAAGATAAAAACCCCAAAGTACCGGAACATATTTACAGTACATTACACGAGTATTTAGTGCATGACGAGACATTACTCAGATTGAATACAACACAAGTATCGTTTATAGTTGGGCTTCGTTGACAAAGTGCAGTTTTCACATTTATACACTGTAAAAAGAAAATCGAAGAATTACGGTAAAAAACAGTAAAAGACCGTAAACTCCCAAAAAGTCCATCAACGTAGTAGATGTAGAAAAACACCACATTTCACTGTTTTAATATATTTAGAAAACACCACATTTCACCGTTTTAATATATTTAGAAAACACCACATTTCACCGTTTTAATATATGTAGAAAACACCAAATTTCACCGTTTTAATATATGTAGAAAACACCACATTTCACTGTTTTAATATATTTAGAAAACACCACATTTCACCGTTTTAATATATTTAGAAAACACCACATTTCACCGTTTTAATATATGTAGAAAACACCAAATTTCACCGTTTTAATATATGTAGAAAACACCACATTTCACCGTTTTAATATATGTAGAAAACACCACATTTCACCGTTTTAATATATGTAGAAAAC
>NC_136905.1:84086730-84145766 GCF_949606895.1 Notothenia rossii | reverse complement strand
CAATCCCTCTCCTCTGGGACAGTCGGGCCCCATGGCGGAGGTGGGCCCAGAGGCGGAGCAGCACCGGGAGGCCCTGCAGCTGCTGTCAATCAACCTGGAGAGAAGGTGGGAGGCGATCGTGATGCAAGCGCTGCAGTGGAAGAACCGCCTGAAGAGAGAACTGGGGGAGACGCAGGTTAGAGAGAGGACTTTTACACTTTACATCCTACATCCTACATCCTTCATCCTGCATCCTTACATCCTTCATCCTTTCATCATACATCCTGCATCCTTCATCCTTACATCCTTCATCCTTACATCATACATCCTGCATCCTTACATCCTTCATCCTTCAAGCGCTTTGAGGTTTTTCTTGGCAGATGAGAAGCGCTATATAAATTACATTTATTATTATTGTTATTATCCTACATCCTTACATCCTACATCCTGCATCCTTACATCCTTACATCCTTTAATCCTTCATCCTACATCCTACATCCTTACATCCTTCATCCTTATATCCTTCATCCTTACATCCTTACATCCTGCATCCTTACATCCTGCATCCTTACATCCTTCATCCTTCATCCTTCATCCTTACATCTTTCATCCTTACATCCTTCATCCTTATATCCTTCATCCTTACATCCTACATCCTTACATCCTACATCCTGCATCCTTACATCCTTACATCCTTTCATCCTTCATCCTACATCCTGCATCCTTACATCCTTACATCCTTCATCCTTACATCCTTCATCCTTCATCCTTACATCTTTCATCCTTCATCCTTACATCCTTCATCCTTACATCCTTCATCCTTCATTCTTACATCCTTCATCCTACATCCTTCATCCTGCAGGCAGTCAGCTGACGCACTGTGTTAATAATCCCCAGAGATGTCAAAAGTACACACATCCTTTACTCAAGTAGAAGTACACACATCCTTTCCTCAAGTAGAAGTACAGATACTCGTGTTTAAAATACTCTGTTGAAAGTAGAAGTACTGACTAAACTTCTTTACTCAAGTCAAAGTAAAGAGGCTTTGAAATGTACTTCAGTAAAAAGTACCCATAACTAGCAGCTGTTTTAAAGAGTACCTGACCTCCCTTTATATTAATAGAACAATAATGTCATTGTTAGCTAATGAATGTTTCCATGGTGACCAACGGCAACATGACAACGTTTTCATTGGTCCCTCTTCTTTAGAGAAGACCAGGAAATGATGGATACACGGATCGTGTTCAAATCAATAGGCACGCAATGACTCTAAATAATAATGATCACGCCACCAAACACACATTCAGACTAAAGTCTTAAAGAACTGCAGGTTAGAGAGCGATGACATTTACACGTGACATCCTTCACCCTTCAGTCAGCTGACGCTCGGTTGCACTCAGTGAGCACGTCACAGTTTGATGTGATGCTGAGATGCAGCGTGACAGACAGATGCTGCTGGGATTGAAGCTGCTTTAGTTATGGAGACGCTGTGGTGACGTTTCGTGAACATCTACTGCCTCACAAAGCTTTAACTTTCCTACGAGTAGAAATTAGTCTTTCTGTTTAAAAATGACCTTCATTTAAGTTCACAGTAAAGTGAGACACAATTTCTCTGGTTCTCATATTCAGTGAAGTGTAGATGAACTGAGCCTCAGAGTGTTACGGGGGGGGGGTGGGGGGGGGGGGGGATTAGTGGGTTTGTGGTTTTATTTTATGATTTCCCACATCCAATTGTTGCCTTTTGTGTTTTGGTTGGAGCTACTTGTTGAATCTCTTTAAAAGTTTAAACCAATTTAAACTTTGTATAATTCCTCTAAAAGAATCTAATTGAGCTGTAGGGAGGGAACATTGGGATTTTAGCGTTTGCAGACCGTTTACGTGCACTCAAACCTGTAGAAGACACTTCAGGGAAGGGGAAACCCAACAGAAACTCAAATATGTAAATACGGTGTAATAACCCAGTGTTATGCGTGTATTACGGGATGCATTCATCCGTCATACAAGTGTAATAAGAGTGTTGTAATGTTAATAGCAATCGATTAATTTTTCAGAACATTATGGAACATGTTATTTTGTTTCCGTGGCATTATCCACATCCTCTTCAGGAAACAGAGGAAGGGTCTCCTTTTATCTCAGATCCGATGTAGAAGACTCTAAATTAAAGCCCTTACCTGTTAGTCGAATATAATATATGGAAATTATATTTTGTCCTCGACGTTATGAAACACAGAGCGGAGTTATGAGCAGCATATGGAGGCTTTCATTCAGTTTTTTCAATTACATTCAAAGCAGCCTGTCTTCTCCTCCACTCAGCACGGAGAGGTGATTACACACACATGGATAATATACACACCAGAAGTATTGGTCAGCTGGTCAGCCGTTGTTTTGATGGATGGTACAATGGACTGATGTCCCACCACACTAACTGTCTCCGTCACTGTCAGAGCAAAACCCTTTTCTATTTGGACTTTCAAACCCGCAGAGGCTTCATGCGTTTCTACATCAGTGAAACAGAGGCAGCTGATAGAAAGTAATCTGTTAGTTCTCCGGTGCGATCAGTGTCACAGAAGCAATGTTTCCTCTGCCACCTCCTCGGCAAACAAAAGGAACTCGGCAAATGAGATTTTGACAGTTTGCATATCCGAACAGCACGCGTGTCTGCCGCCATGACGGCTGCGTCACCAAACGTTTGTCTTATTAGAAACCTTCAGCTTCTCAGGTGTACTCGCTGCAGGATGACGGCTCGGAGCAGGTGCAGCTCGTCTACTGACGGGAAGAAACGAGTACGGGCTCAGAACAGTCTCATAATACACACATGCACACAGAAGGATTCACACTTGTGTTTTTCAATGCACACACGCGTGTTCCGTTTCATATTCCATCCATCCATCTTCTCCCGCTTATCCGTGGTCGGGTCTCGGAGGTAGCAGTTCCAGCAGAGAGCCCCAAACGTTCCTTTCCCCTCATCAACCAGCTCTGACTGGGGGGTCCCAAGGCGCTCCCAGGCCAGAGAAGAGATATAATCCCTCCACCTGGTTCTAGGTCTACCCCTCGGTCTCTTCCCAGCTGGACGTGCCTGGAACACCTCCCTAGGGAGAGGCGCCCAGGTGGCATCCTAACTAGGTGGCATCCTAACTAGGTGGCATCCTTACTAGGTGGCATCCTAACTAGGTGCCTGAACCACCTCAACTGGCTTATTTACATATACAGTACATGTAGATAAAATCCAAATACAGAAAAAACCCACGAGGTTAGAACGCAAGAAATCTACCCTCGTGGGGGCGCGCTCATGTGATTGGCTTAGAATTGAGGAGACATCTGATTGGCTATAGATAGAAAAAATTACAAGTAGGAATCGGCTGACCGTCAGGGGAGTCTCAAAAAACCCACACACGTGCACAGGAAGCGATTTGTGTTTGCAGGTGCAGATGTTTTAAACGAAAAAAGAATATGTGTGGATCAAAAATACACATTTAAAACTTTTTTCTGTGTTTGGATTTTATTTACATGTTTATGAAAAGGAACACATTTGTGTGAGCATTGAAAAACACAAGTGTGGATCCTTCTGTGTGCATGTGTGTCTTATGAGACTGTTCTGAGCCCATAAAGGAGCGCTGTGTGGAAACACATGGCTCCTAAGGAAGACGTCCGAAAGGAGTAGAGTAGACGGAGAGAGAGCTGAGTGCTTCGTCCGGCTGACGATACGTGCTGCAGAATTAAGCTGTTATGGATTTCTTGTATTGATGAATATGGTTCTATAGAGACAGAGGGAAGAGTGCATTTGAATAAAAGGTCAAGGGTTTTGCCCACACACACACACACACACACACACACACACACACACACACACACACACACACACACACACACACACACACACACACACACACACACACACACACACACACACACACACACACACACACACACACACACACACACACACACACACACACACACACACACACACACACACACTGGGAGGATTTATTGATTGCCAGCAATTAATTGACGGATAGCAGAGTGTTAAGAGCTCAGGAGGGTGAGAGGGAGAGAGGGAGAGAGAGGTAGAGTAAATATTTAAGTACAGAGCTAAAGCTGCATGGCGACAACCTCAGTTTTAGATGTAAAGGCCGTATGCCTCTTGTTGTGGTTGTCCCTCTCCTGTAGAGTGCAGGTTTTAGTGCATGTAAATGGTCTGCAAAGGCTAAAATCTTGAATTTCCGGACATCACTTTGTACTACATAACACTCACGCTGCTATTGGCTAGCTAAGTGGCGGGACATCTCGGTTGACCAATCACAACAGAGCCGGCCAGCTAACCAATCAGAGCAGACTGGGCTCTGGTTTCAGACAGAGGGTGAAAAGAGGAGCTTCAGGACAGGCAGTATGAGAAATATAAAGAGCTGGGATTTAAGTAAAAATTCTGAGAATAAAATATTTTATTTTCTCAGACAAATTTAAACTTTTTTTCAAATTGTTGACTTTTTTCTCAGATTTTTTTACTCCAAATAAAAATATACACCTGAACATCATTAGAATACAGTATTCCCCTTTTAATTGACATTAAAGTTGAAGGCAATTATGTATTTAAAGCATCTCTCTGGATTTTAAATCGAGCTCGCCGTGCAATCCTGATATGTTATACAATCTCTCTCTCACACACACACACACACACACACACACACACACACACACACACACACACACACACACACACACACACACACACACACACACACACACACACACACACACACACACACATAGCGTGATGGACAGTAATACATGCACAGGTTCCTTTTTCTACACACAGAAACAATTACATTTGAAACATCAGCCGGTTGAAGCAAGCACACAAGCAGCTATTTGTACTCGAGTAAGCAGACTCATTTACACAAACACTCTCTCAAACATACACACACACACACACACACACACACACACACACACACACACACGGGCAGGAGAGAACAATCGTTTTATCACGGAGCAGAAGTGTTCATTTATAAGCCAAAGCAGCCAGATATATGCCTCTCTGCTTCTTCCTCTCCCTGCACTTTACTCCCGCTCCCTCTCTATTCCTCTCCCATCTCCAGAAGAAGTGAAATTACTCTCCAGCCAGGCAGCGAGGTCAGGGTGTCTGGCCTCTGTTATTTGTCTTCTCCCCTTCTACTGTGTGTGTGTGTGTGTGTGTGTGTGTGTGTGTGTGTGTGTGTGTGTGTGTGTGTGTGTGTGTGTGTGTGTGTGTGTGTGTGTGTGTGTGTGTGTGTGTGTGTGTGTGTGTGTGTGTGTGTGTGTGTGTGTGTGTGTGTGTGTGTGTGTGTGTGTGTGTGTGTGTGTGTGTGTGTGTGTGTATGTGTGTGTGTGTGTGTGTGTGTGTGTGTGTGTGTGTGTGTGTGTGTGTGTATTTGTGTGTTTACGTACCAGAGAGGGAGTCCCATATCAAACAGCGCTTGTTCGGCACATCTCTGAGCTAACAGAAAAAGCTTCTTTGATGATTTCCGTTAAAATCTAATTCAGTTAAATGCAACTTTATTTATCCCTACAAGTGCATGGACACAGCACAAAGTAAAATGGGTGTAATAAGAGTGTAGTGACCGTGTAATATGGCTCTAACGTGGGTCTAATAATGGTGTAAAATGGTTGTAATGTTAACAGAATAGCAATCAATACATTTTTCAGAACATTCTGGAACATGTTATTTTGTATCCGTGGCATTGTCCACATCCTTTTCAGAAAACAGAGGAAGGTTCTCCTTTTATCTCAGATGTAAAAGACTCTAAATGAAAGCCCTCACCTGTTAGTCGAATATAATATATGGAAATTATATTTTTTAGAAACACTTTCCTCGACGTTATGAAACACAGAGCGGAGTTATGAGCAACATATGGAGGTTTTCATTCACAGTTTTTGCAATTACATTCAAAGCAGCCTGTCTTCTCCTCCACTCAGCATGGAGAGGTGATTTATCTGCGAGCTTCTATTCATTTTGAATCTCCCTCAGCTCTTTGACAACTGCTACGGCGGAGATCCGGCAGAGACTCCTGGAGGAGCGCAGCCACATGAATAATCACCCTGACGCTGCTAGATAGCTGCGCTCTCCTTGGGCCTTCCAGCAGATGCTATGCTAACAAATGGGGCAGTCAAACCAGAGCTAATGGGAAAAGAAGTTTCCTGCTTTCACCTCCCCAAAAAAAAACAGTGCACAGGTTCCCTCACAATCACACACACACACACACACACACACACACACACACACACACACACACACACACAATGTCAACAGCTGGCGATAAACAGAGACTGTAAACACCAGACTCAGGTAAAGTTCATGTGGGTTTAATCATTTCATTTTTATTTGTTCCGTTCATGGTATGCACAACTTAAAGGGGACCTATTATGCAAAATCCTCTTCTCCATGTCTCTTCTACATCAACATGTGTCTCCTCTTCTTCATGTCTCTTCTACATCAACATGTGTCTCCTCTTCTTCATGTCTCTTCTACATCAACATGTGTCCCCTCTTCTTCATGTCTCTTCTACATCAACATGTGTCCCCTCTTCTCCATGTCTCTTCTACATCACCATGTGTCCCCTCTTCTTCATGTCTCTTCTACATCAGCATGTGTCCCCTCTTCTTCATGTCTCTTCTACATCAACATGTGTCCCCTCTTCTTCATGTCTCTTCTACATCAACATGTGTCCCCTCTTCTTCATGTCTCTTCTACATCAACATGTGTCCCCTCTTCTTCATGTCTCTTCTCCATCAACATGTGTCCCCTCTTCTTCATGTCTCTTCTACATCAACATGTGTCCCCTCTTCTTCAGGTCTCTTCTACATCAACATGTGTCCCCTCTTCTCCATGTCTCTTCTACATCAACATGTGTCCCCTCTTCTTCAGGTCTCTTCTACATCAACATGTGTCCCCTCTTCTCCATGTCTCTTCTACATCAACATGTGTCCCCTCTTCTTCATGTCTCTTCTACATCAACATGTGTCCCCTCTTCTTCATGTCTCTTCTACATCAACATGTGTCCCCTCTGTGGAAAGAGACTCTGAAAGTTTCAGGAACAAAGATTCTCTCTCTTTTTGATCCATTTCTATAAAAACCTGTCTGAAAATGAGCTGATCAGATTTTGGCCACTTTATGATGTCATAACGATGTTTTGTCTTGTGTAACCATTAGCCAATCAGCAAGCAAGGTAACCCCTCCCCCCCCTTATCACCTGAATCTCCTCCTAGAGCTCCATTGAGTTCTTTGTAACCAAATGTCTCTCAGAGGGGCGTGGGGAGGGGCTCCTTATTTTCATCTAAACTAACAGACAGAGAATCAGCACTTTGGAAACAGGACTGAAACAGAGGGGATTGTGGGTAATGCTGCAATGATCTGTTTGCTGTTTCAGCCAATCAGAGACAGGCTCTGGATATATCTGAGACCTGTGATATGTTGATGAAAAACAGTATGACAGGGGAACTTTAATATATAACAATTATTTACAAAACACGTCTCTATAAACTCACCATGCCCCAAAAAGGAGCAAGGAGAAGAAAATAATTTTATATTACCTTTCTCTTTCTCAAAATAAATAAATAAATATGTTCTTATTCACAGCCAATCATAACAGTATCGTCAGACAATTGCAATAAGGAACTGAGCCACAACCTCCGAATCATGTATGTTTGTTCTGTCAATCACTGAAAAGGAGAATAATGTGTCCTCTTTAATAGAAACAAGCGAGACTGGTGTGCACTCCTGGGAAGAAAGAGAGAAAGGTGATTTCCCAAAAATCTACACATACTGCTCAAAGTTATTTAACGTTGTCTTTTAAAAATGGGAGAAACAAACAGTACGTAACATTTTATGATACCTGGAAGTAGAAATAGGACGATATTCAGCTTCTCTACGTTGGTTACCATCCAGTTGCTAAGGTCTTTAGGTCTTTAGGTTTATTTCTTGGACAGAATATAACAAATCAAAACATAAAGACTTTACTGGCACATTTACTTCCACCACCTCCCACAGCGCTGGAAGCTCCGTCTTAACCACTCATTCAGGCAATTATTGAGTCCTTAATCAATACATTTCAGAAAACCCCCTGAAGCATGTGTAATTTCCCTCATCCTTGAGAAGCAATCTGTCTAATTACGTCTTGTTTCATGTTACTAATTTCTAGTAAAATGCCAGAAACAGGACTTCAGAAATGGCCCGTTCAGATTGAAGTTTAACGTAATTTAAAATCCAGTCCATTAAACTGTACTGGTTCTATATTATCATTTAAAGTGCTTGAGATGCTGAGCGATCAAACACAGCGAGTATAGGTTGTGTTTCTTCAGATGTTGTGTTTCTTGTTTCGGCAGCAAACTCTTTAAAAAGACGTGTCGGGAAATCGCCTCTCTGAGAGAATCTTGTATTCGGCCCCCGTTTGAAAAGAGACACTCTGACAAAACACGTCCTGTGATCATTTCAAAAAGAGTAAAATCAGCCCACCCCCCGAAAGCAATTGCTCATAAATCTCAACACAAATTATTCCGGCTCTGGAACAAAGCGATGAATTATTCAAAAACGACTTCTGAGAGGAAGAGCACGGCGCTGAAAACCCCAAAGTAAATACGTAATCAAAAGCCTTCAGAAAGCTCGGCTGTCTAAAAATATGCTTAGACACAGGAATTCTTCCCTTCCACAGACATAATTATACAAATTGCTCCGCGTCTCGTTAACAAGAGAGGGGGGTAATTCGTATTAGCCATTCATAGCCTATTAATCTAATAAACTAGTTGGCTGTGTGTGTGTGAGTGTGTGTGTGTGTGGATATGGCTCTGTGCAATGAATTTCTATTAGATTTGTGTTTATTCCCCTCGTGCTGATAAGGGAGATGGGGGTAATGACTGAACAGGGTTTTTCTGCCACTGCAGACGCATTCAAAAACACATTCAGCACGCAGAGTAGGGGCTATCAATCAGGCTAATCCAATCAAATCCGGTATTTGATGACCCACGAAGAACCTTGTATATTATTTATATCTGTAATTCATCCAATTTATATAATTTTGAAACACTTTACAGCTGAATTGCGGCTATTTGTATGACCCATGGCAGAGGAGGGGGGTGCCTGCTGGCCAAATTGGCTTCAAACAGGAAATAACTTCTTGTTGGTAACCGGACCAATAGCCAGTGCTGGAAACTGTTGATCGAGAAATTCCTGAAGCTGAGTCTTGCTTTGGATCGAAGGGTTCGACTTGAATCACACTATTGACACTATTTAGATAACAACTTGCAATAGCAATGTGTTTGTGCTCCATTTCTACACTAACTTCTGATGTTCCCAAACTAGTTTCGTATGACTTGGAGCAGTGGGACGGAAGCTAGCTGTTTATTGCTAAGAGATTAAAATGATCAATTTGCACGTGTTTCTTTCTTTAATATAACATTGCTATCCATACCTGGCGTTTAGAGGGAGACATAACGCTATGAGGTTTCATTTTACAGCAATTATGTTTTCCTTCAAAGCTGATATTTTGGAAGTATGATACATGCCTTTGATGAAAGCCTTGCCAACAGTATCATCCATCAGACCTTCATACACAGTCAAAAGCATATCAAACGTTTGAATAACCTTTAATAACATTTAATAGAAATTAAAGTAATGTACTGTTTTTGCATTCAAGTGAATTTGACATCAGAAAATGGACTTAGTCTCCCAGGACAGACTGTCCATTTTTGCCATTTTACAAAGTAGATAAGAAACATAGCAAGAGTGAGTAAAAGAGACAAGAAGTTAGACTTGCTGCAGGAGTAAATCCTCCGCCCGTTGGGGTTTATGGTATTTCCTTCGGCAGCCAAGCCTTATCCTTGCTCAACAATACCATGTTTTAATATATTTGTCTTTATTTCTGTCTCTACAGGTTCCTGGAAACGTCTTGGAACCAGGTCTAGTTGACCTCCATCAGATCAGCCCACTCCCACCAGTGGCCCCCGCCTCCAGATGACTCCTGGGAATGCGGATGAAACTGATATGACAATCACAGAGCCTCAAGACACAGAGCCTCAAGAAGAAGATCCTGACCTCATGCACAACCTCCCCTTCGAACCAAATCTGCCTTTGGACGGCCATCTATCCAATGGGAATCAACCCAATGGGAATCGTACCGGTGTCACAGCCTATCAGAGTCATGAGATGATGACCCATGTGACTCTTCCTCCTAACAACAATAAGGTATATCAGGTGTACAGCCTCCATAGTGTCGAGTTATACAGACAGCCTCCGTTTCCTTCTACGTCCTCCGTGTTGCACAAAACCAAATCAGGAAAACGGAAACAGCACATTCTGCTGAAGAGCCTGAGTAAGGACTCTTCCTTTTCCTCCATCGAATCCCTGCCAGACATCCTGGGTGGTTCGATGCCACCAAGCCAAGGAGGAAACGTTGGATACCGGGACGGGGAGAGCGGTAGAGGAAGCGGTCAATCGGCGAGCAGTCGACGGTCAGAAAGCGAAAGTGGGATCGTAAGTGATACCGGAGACACGGAGACGACGACGACAACCTCCGAAATCCAGGAAGAGGATCAGGGAGAAGGAGATGAGGACGAAGAAGGAAGGAAGTATGAATCTGTAGAAGGAAGTCATCTGGGTCTGCACAAAGACGGGGGCACCAGGTACAACCAAAGAACTAAGAGAGAGGAAAGTACGAAGGAGAAAGTATGGAGAAGAGAGGATATCAAAAGAAACAGAGAGGACGAAAAGAGGAGGAAGCACCGGAGAGGTGAGGCGGTCGAGATCTTAATCAACGGGCGAGGAATCCTGACTCCTGCGGACTCTGATTCGGACTTTGAGGTAGGAGGCCCTGACTTTACGTCCCACAGTGACTTCACGGGGTTCAAAGTTGATCTTAAAGCTACAGGAACTCCTCCTGCTCTCCGCCGCCAAACATCCAGTCCAGTATTATCTCAGAGCTCCTCGTTGGAGTCCCTTCTGGCTCTGGGCGGGGACTTATTCCCCTCCAAAGACCAGCTGCATCGTAGCGCCTCTTTGGAGAGTTGTCTGGTACCGTGTCGTAGCGGTGAAGATACCGGGGGAAGCATGGCCAGCCTCGGGGAGCTGGATCTGGGGCGCAACAAAGAGCTGGATGGAGGTGAACCGGGAAAGGAGAAGATGAACAAAAGTGCTCGAGGAGAACCGTCTTCTGGAGAGCTGAGCCGAAGAACTCTGGATCTCCTGAAACGCCTGGAGAACATCCAGAGTCCTCTCGTGGCGAACATGACCCGCAGTGTTTCTGACATGACGCTTCGGAGCAGCTCCAATCAGAGAAGCAGAGTCCCGGCCTCGCCCTCCCTCGGTGGGCGCCACTCCCCCCTCTCTGGGATTTTAAGATCTTCAAGGAAAGGACCGCCATCCCTGATCAACGAGAGCTCTGCCACAGCATCTCTGACGGAGCTGAGCAGCAACGAAGACTCTTCTTTAGGCTCTGAGGATTGCGCCATGCTCGGAAATCAACGCCATCTCTTCCTGGATCCCACAATGGCCGCCAACGCCAACTCAGGACAGTGCTGTTACAGGAAACAATGCCAGGGCCACGGCCGAGGAGGACAAGGGATGGACGAAGCAGATGCGGCGAGTTTGAGTCTCGTCGTGAACGTCTCCTGTAAGTCGGCGTGCACAGACGAAGACGAGGACGACAGCGACCTTCTGTCTTCCTCCACGCTCACACTCACTGAGGAGGAGCTGGGCGTTCGAGACGAAGAGGACGAAGAAGAAGAAGAAGAGGAGAGGTTGAGCGGTGCCTCGTCTGGTAACGATGATGACGAAGAGGAGATGGAGGGGTCGTATGTTCTGGGGCTGGAGTACATGAAGAGGGAGCTGCAGAGTTGGTTCCGATTTCCCCGAACTTCCTCATCTTCCTCCTCCTCTAAAACCGAGGCGGGCCTCAGGGACGAGCTGCAGTGTGGGACCAACCTCACCTCCGCGCAAAACAAGGAGCAGCACTGCTTCCAGAACCGCTCCAAATGTGTAGAAAACAACAGCAACAACAAAACGAAAAGAGACATCAAGGACGAGGAAGAAGAGGAGAAGAACCGTAGGAACGCAACAAGAAGCTACATCAGCCAGTTTGTTGACGACGTGGAGAACGGGAACGTGGACCAGAGCTGTTTGAAAGGGAAAGACGAGGACGACGAGCTCCTTAGAGAGGAGGCCAGTGTGTTCACGAAGAAAGGCGAGTCACTGAGGGAGTCTTACACGTTCGCCAAAACAGAGGAGGCGGATCAGGATGTTGGCGACTGGGTGAAAACAGAAGCTACGAAGCAGCTTTCTCCGTCACCGTCCTGCGATCTCAGTCCCTTCCTGTCCAAAACGTCTTCGTCTTTAGTCGGACAACTGAGAGGGGAGTTGCCCTGTCAAAGCTCCACCATCCCGACGCCTCCTTCCCTTTCTCCTGTTGAAAACTGCATATCCCAGGATGCCTTGCACAACAGCAGGCCAGAAACCAAGGGGCGGAAAGCCATCACCAGTCAGGAGAAGTTCAAGTTCTCGTCTTTTGTGACGGAGGAAACGAAGAGGGAAGTTCGAGACAAAGAGTCTTCTCGGCCTCCTAAGAAACGGCACGATTCTCACTCGTCCTGCTGCGACCGCCTGCCCTCTTCCCTCCATCCACGCAGTGAAGAGGAGGGAAAGAAAGACAGCGTGCATGACTTCGTGAGGGAGATTATTGACATGACATCCCTGGCGTTGAAGAGCAAAGAGAACCGGTCGGAAGAACCGAACGAAAACCGGTCCGTCCCAGACCAAAGTCCTGCGTCTGCAAAGATCAAAAACAAGGTACAGAATGAATACGGTCTGTTGTGGATTTCATTCCAAGTCAAACGTGCACATTGTTATAATGCAAATGAAACAGTTCAGTATGGCTGCAGACGTTGATAATACATTAATCAAATATTGGATATTTTGCAGCACTTGAAGTCCTGCTTGACCTCATTTATTCAGAACACTTTGAGGACAAATGGATCAAAAAGTTATTTCAGTTAATTTGTTCGCTGAGTTGGAGTAATTCAATAAATCGCATCACAGATCATAACTTTTAGGATGCAATGACTCATTTCTTGAGTATCCTTTGCGAGTGAAGTAATCTAAAAGCTAATCAGTTTCCAGTCTTCATTTAATGTCTGAAAGGAAAAAGAAATCAGGCAGAAAACTTTTCCCCTTCTTTTGTAAAAGTGTGAAATATAAATAGACGTTTTAATATGCAAATTAACACTTGGATGGATTTGGTAATTGTGTTAAATTACACAAATATAGAAATGTACATAATCCAAAAGTTGGAAATCAAGACAGTTTGACTGCATTTGTAACTTTAATCAAACTAAATTAAATCAAACTAATTATTCAAAATAGTTTTACTTAAGTTAAGTTATCAAAACTCTTGATTTGAGTTATACCACTGACTTTAATTATTTAACTTTTTAGAGAAAACTCAAGTCAATTCAATATTTTTAACAACGCTCAACACTCATATTCTTTGACCTGTCACCCATTAACCTCCCTCTATCCATAGCCCTCTATAGTCCTTCCAATCAGACAAGTCAAATTTGAATCAGCAAACTTTGATTTGCTCCGTAGGAGAGACATTTACAATGTTTACAGTAAAGAGATAGTGCAGAATAAACCTCAAAAGTAAAATTAATTGACTTTCTATTATTCTTTCTCCTTTCAGTGCATGTCAATGGTCTCCAAAAGCTACAATCCCAAAGTTCCGGAACATAGTGACCACTCTCCTGCTTCTATTGGCTAGCGCTCCGACACATTGTATTCGATAGGTTAAGGGGCGGGACAATCTCTAAGCTGTTGACCAATCACAACCAACCCATCAGAGCAGACTGGGCTCTGGTTTCAGACGGAGGGTGAACATAGAAATATGATCCTGAAAAAGAGCATGATAGGGCCCCTTTAAATAAAAAGCTAAATAACACTTGAACTTTTGAAAGAACATCCGTAACTTTCATCTGTTTGCAACGTATTTGAATATTCCAATTACTGTAGACTATTCTGCACTATTTCTATTTCTATTTCTATTTCTATTTCTATATTTCTATATTTCATTAAACGCCTTGAATCTTGAAGACGCGTTCTTTACAAAACGTTCTCTCTTCCTGCTCTTTCAGATCCTCGAGCACTCCACCGGCCTCTCCACCTTCGTAAGGGAGACTTCTACTCCTACCTGTCTCTCTCCTCTCACGACAGCGACTGTGGCGAGGTCAGCGAATGCTCCGAGGACAGGAACTCCTCTCCGACTCCGTACAACATCCCGTCGTACGTGACGCCGACACAAGACCTCCACAGCCCCGACCTGTTCACCAGCACCAGGCAGCAGCTGTCCAACTCAGCCCCGTCTTCCAGGCAAACGTCGCCCGGCCTTGAATCGAGGAAAAACTTCTGTGCTCTGGATTTGAAGTCGGGAAGCCCTTCCATATCTCTGCCTGCTAGCCCGGAGTTTAGAGACGAGGAGACGCTGTTCTCCGCCTGTACGGAGGAGGTGTACCTGGGCCCGCCTCTCTGCTACAGCATGGAGCTCACAAAGAAACCACCGCGCTTCCTACTGAAGGAGAACCTGGACTTTCTGCCCTCTTTGGACTACGATTTGAACAGTGTAGCTAGCTTGCCTCGTTCACAACTACTCCACGACAAACCAGGTGATAGTCAGGTGTCCCCCTCAGAAGATAGAGACCACCTGTACTTCCAACAGTCCACAGAGGAATCTCTCAGCTCCATCCTGGGTCCTTTTCATGTCTCCTTTTCCAGCTACTCCTCTCTCCAGGGGCCCGGCTCCAAACCAAAAGCCGACAACCCTTCCTCCCTTCCTCCCGCTGGGGACAGGAAGCGAGGTGAGGACCCGAACCTCCTCTGTGATGTCGCTGGAGGAGAAGAAGTCGTGGCCAATACGAGTGTCATCTTGCCGCGAGAGGAAAGGAGTCGTAATGAGGGCTCTCCTTATCTTAATCCCCGGGTGCGTGTCGGCCCGATAGACTCCTCCGCAGACCAATGTTTGGCAGATACTGAAACGCTCAAATCCAATATGGGCGCCGTAATGACCAAGATAAGTGTCTGCGGCTCCGCTACAAATCCCTCAAAAGAGCCAGCCACCGCCACCACCACGCGGATTAATCCCAAAATTAACCGCTCGCTGATGAGAGAGGCAGATAGGGAGGAGGGGGAGAGGCGAGGAGAAGTGGATACTCGACGGGTGAGGAGAGGGGGGAACGGCTCGCAGCAGGAAGGGAGAACATTGACGGAGAAGCAGGTGAGTGTTTCCACGCCTGAGCTGCTATCTGGGGACATTATACAGGCCTTGATACTGCACTTCACCTCTTTACTCCAGGTGTTAGTCCGAGCCGAGCCCCACAGAGGGGATGCGTGTAATGAGGCCGCTGTACCTTTCTCTTATTTCCCATTTCAAGGCCAGACAGATATGAGTAACCTCGTCTTTCTCTTCCTCCTTTCCTTTCCTTCACGCTCATCCTTTTACTTCATATCATGTCTTAGTTTATATCCATGCTTTGGAAGTAACAGGATTACATCATCTAGGACAGTGGTTCCCAACCTGGGGGGCGCGCCCAGCCTTGTCTCTACAATACAATAAAATATAAAAATAATTGATTAATTAATTTGAATAATAATTGAAGTTAGTATTAAAGGCATAAAAAGACAGAAATGTATAATTCTTTCTTTAATAGAAATGTTTCTTCTGCCCGTAAAGTATCCAAACCGGGCTTCTCTGGATAAGCGCATTTTTAAAACATAGTCATTGTCCATGCCGGTTTCAGTTGGGTTATTTGTCTCAGTTGCTCCGATCAGATCGGTCTCCTCCATTTTGTAGATTATTTACAACTTTTGAATCCAAATAAACACATCGGCAGAATCCGGCTTACTTTGAGCATGTGTTTAAACAGTTTGATCCCTTTGTGAATTGTTTCCACTTCCGCCGTCCTTTAATTTCTTCACACAACGGGAATCCAAACGAATGAATCCTGAGTCCAATAACACCTTGTGTGTGTGTGTGTGTGGGGGGGGGGGGGGGGCGCAACTTCCAACAGGAGTCATTTGGGGGGGCTCTTGGGGAAAAAGGTTGGGAGCCCCTGATCTAGGACACACAAAATGTACGTAAAGAAACAACATATTGAGATCACTGCTACATTTGAAAATAAAGAAATATGCATTATAGGTTGAAATGCTGCCTGCATCTTCTTTTGGGTACTTTCGTTTTACTTATTTAATATAACTATATATATATATTTAGTTTTGACACCTGATGCATTTCACACATTCAACACTTTTAATCCCAAATATCTTTTCTAAGGTCACATAGATCTATGATGTTATAGAACACAGTAAAACATTTCATATTGAGAGAATCCAGAAGTATCGGAAAGTAATCTTTACTTTTATATTTGAATACTCAGATGAGTTTACTGAACCCTTTCCTCTCCTTAATCTCACCTCCTCCCCTCCTGTCCTCCTCTCCTCCCCTCCTCTCTCCTCCTCTTCCTCTCCTATTCCTCCTCCTCCTCCTCCTCCCCTCTCCTCCTCCTCCTCCTCCCCTCTCCTCTCCTCCCCTCCTCCTCCTCCCCTCTCCTCCTCCCCCCTCCTCCCCTCTCCTCCTCCTCCCCTCTCCTCCTCCCCCCTCCTCCTCTCCTCCTCCTCCCCTCCTGTCCTCCTCTCCTCCTCCTCCTCCTCTCCTCCTCCTCCCCCCTACTCCTCCTCCTCTCCTCCTCCTCCTCCTCCTCCTCCTCCCCTCTCCCCCTCTCCTCCTCCTCCTCCCCCCTCCTCCCCTCCCCTCTCCTCCTCCTCTCCTCCTCCTCCTCCTCCCCCCTCCTCCCCTCTCCTCTCCTCCTCTCCTCTCCTCCTCCCCCCTCCTCCTCCCCCCTCCCCCCCTCCCCTCCCCTCCCTCAGGTGTTAAGAGGGGGTTTGCAGACTTCTCAGCTTGGTAGTTAAAAGGTTAAGGTCCACAGAACAACATCAGCATAATTACTATGAGTCAGATTTCATTAGGATTCATCAGCGAAGAGCTTTCCCTTTCCGCTGTGATCGTTCAATTCATCTCATCTCTGAATTAGCGTGTTTGTGCTCTTTCTAAGTTTCCTATTTCCTCATGCAAATCAGACACTTTTTCACCGTGTCTGCTGCCTCCTCTGTTCATCAACCGTGTTCCTCTCTCAAACAGGAACACGGAGGTTGAGATGTAGTGCAGACTAGCAGCCTGGTTCCCCTCACAGTGCATGTCCTTTGTGCTTTTTAAAGTGCGGTAAAGAAGACCCACCCCATTAAAGCACCTTCAGGTGGCTGATCAGTCATTACTCGGACAGGTCTCTGGCCCTCTGCACCCCACAGCGATAACACCGCATACAGAATGAACCAGGGGTGCAATCAAATATCCAAACACTTAAAGTGGACCTATCATGCTATATGTGAATAATATAGTGTAGGACCATACCTATATAAGGCATATTTATACTTTTTATTTTTTAAAATACCAAACAGATCATGCATTTTAGCCATTCCTCATTTCTCTCAGTTTAACACTGTCTTTGCATCATGGGCTGATTCTGTGAGAACAGCACCACCTACAGGCCTGGCATATGTACTACAGCGTCTCCAGCGCTTTCCAACGGCAATGTCCGTGGCTGTCTCCTCCTGATTGGTGGAGTTGGCCCAATAGCCGTAGCGCCACTTCTGTGACGTCATAGAAGTGTTCAAATCTGGATCCGTCTGTATCAGATCTGTTGCAGCCCCTTTTTCAGAGATTTGGGTATGGAGGAAAATAGAGAGGGTTGTGTTTTCTGACACTTGGTGAGTTCCCTGGAACACCGGGGACACATGTTCATGTAGAAAAGACGTACAAAAGTGAATTTTGCACGATAGGTCCCCTTTAAGTATTGCGATATAAATACTTTACATGCACATATTTGAAGCAGACAGTGGCTCAGATTTCACATAAAGTAGATTTATGATATTGGATGTTTCACACATTTCGATAATGCAAACGGGATCCTACTGTTCAGATTGAATAAGCAATTTAGATTGAATGCATTTAAAAGATATATATGATTCCAGACAGATTACTAAGAACGTGTCATTTTGTGCATTTTCTGGTATTAATGTATTAAGACGTTTTTTTTTTTATTTATCTTTGAAATACTTTATAGAATTTCAAGGAAATATAAAATGTTTTTCTAACATTTGATGCATTTTTTTTTATCAAATCGTTATTCCACAAAGGTGACCAAGCACGCGTCATTGTTCATTTTTCTGGGATTAATTATTTGGTATTTTTCAAGTAATTAATTTTGAGATTTAAAAAACACATGTTCCTAAAATGCTGATGGTGTATTTTTTATTTTTTTATTCTGTTTTTGAGAATTCAGTTTGGATTTTTCCTTTTGCACTTTTGAGATACTACTGTAATGGTTTTGTAATGGTTTTATTTAAATTTGAGACTCACTTACGGCCCCTAACCTGCAGTAGCTTTTCTGTTCCAACATGTAAACATTGTTTTCCCATTAGCTAATAAATTAATTAATAAGCGTTAACAAATCGACCCAAAGAAAAGATGGGGGTGGATGTTCTGCTAACACATGTGCAGTCACTCTGGCATGTATGTGTGCATGTAACCGTGTGTGTGTGTGTGTGTGTGTGTGTGTGTGTGTGTGTGTGTGTGTGTGTGTGTGTGTGTGTGTGTGTGTGTGTGTGTGTGTGTGTGTGTGTGTGTGTGTGTGTGTGTGTGTGTGTGTGTGTGTGTACTCTTGCTGGGTGCGTGGGGAGCGATAATAGCAACAGAAGTCTTTACAAAGCGATTAGTCGTGAACCAATTAAGAGACGGGGTGGAGCTGCGAGAGGATTGTTCTCGGCCTGATGCTCGTTGTTTTTAATTTGCAACTTTTCATCAGTTTGGGCTGAGAGGAATAACAAGCCGATTAGAAAACAAACAACGCTCCAGCCCGATAATGCTGTTTTGATGCTTTTGCTCCCTCTCTGGTTTCCTCTCTCGTCCCCACTTTCCTCACTGAGGAAATCATGTTTCTTTATGTTCAGCTGCATCGTGGATCTGCCTTCGTGTGACTTAACGATGTCTCTGTTGCCTGTCACTGTTTTATTTATTCACAATGTCTTTATTGTTATTTGTTTCCCCTTTCAGCCAGCTGTCAATCAAACCACCAGAACAGCACAAGCCTCAGTGAGACCGCCCACCTCCAGGACCCGGACCGTCTCAGTGAGTTCACACACACACACACACAGACACACACACACACACACACACACACACACACACACACACACACACACACACACACACACACACACACACACACACACACAATGAGTCATCTCTGGTGTTTCTAGCATTGTTAGCATCCCTTATGGACTTTAGGTCACAGTGGAAGTTCCTGCAATCAACCCATCAAGGGGTTCTGGGGGGGGGGGGGGGTTAGCACCCCCCCCCCCCCCCCAGAGAGAAAGTGCAGTGATGCTCTGTGATGCTAGTTCAGATACGTGGCATCTCATCTTGGGTGCAAGGTCATCAATGTTTGGGCTCAGGCTCTGAGCTGAGGAGACCCTCAGGATGGAGAGAAGGTGTGCGTGCAATATACCGGAGGGCCAGATCTAATAGTGATTAGAAATGATCGTGTGGGCCGAAATTAAATCCATCACGGGCCTGATTTGGCCCCCGGGCCTTGAGTTTGAAACATGTGCTCTACTCAAACTAAGAGTCTGCTTTTACACAGAGTCAGAAAGTCAGGAGTAAAGCAAAGGCCATTCAGGTCAAAGGTCATTCAGTTATTAGTTTGTAATCTACGACATGAGATCTAAACCTTTCTGCAAACATCAGGCTGTGAGTCGGCTGCTGGAATAAAAGCAGGAGGCGTCAGACATCCCTTCTGTTCCCGTTCAGATCCACACATCTCTGTCATATGACGCAGGGCCTTCGAGACCACTTGATTGTCAGCTTTGACTCTGAATCAGTGTTTTAACAGTTCTTAGTAATCTTTAGCGCACGTTCAAAGGGCTACACTGATGGAGATGTGATTCGTGTCTCTCATGAATATTTCACGATATGGCTTTGATTTTTTTATCCAGTGTAGTTAGGATCTGTTATATCATTTCAAAAACTGTGCGTGTCTACAATTTCTAATATATGCTGCAAACAAGCAGTGAGTTTGTTTTAGTTCGTAGCATCTTTTCTATTTTTAAACGCAAATCAAACCAGGAAGCTGCTGAACACGAACAAAGGCCATCAGTGACACAAGCAGTGTGTGTGTGTGTGTGTGTGTGGCCGCCCTATGGGCTCCTCCAGGGCGAAGCAAAAGCTGCTGCCCCCAGACTCTCCACACACTCATACTCTCACACACACACACACACACACACACCACACACACACACACACACACACATCCCGGAGGGCAGGGCATGAGAGTCCAGGTAGAAGCTGACAGCCCAACAGCTGCAGGTTAGACAGACATGTTATACACACACACACCCACACACACACACACACGCACACACACACACACACACACACACACACACGCACACACACACACACACACACACACACACACACAACAGAGGACAGACATGCATACACACTAACAGGTAAAGAAACACACACACATGAAAGTGAAGAATCAAGCGCTGCACACGCACGATGCATGTATCCCCACGACAAAGGACTCACAGACACACACATACACACACACCATATTGGTGATGCGTACAGCTGGTCCTGACCCCCATGGCATGCCCAAGTCTAGCCCACCTGTTCACACACACACACACACACACACACACACACACACACACACACACACACACACACTGTACACAGGTGCAATTAAAGCAATCATGAATGCGGCTCATGATGTGCTCTGTGACCCATGATGTGCTCTGTGACCCAGACAGCAGAAGGTCTGCAGCAAACACACACACACACACACACCCACACACACACACACACACACACACACACACACACACACACACACACAGTGTTCAGGTTTCATCACTAAATCATGTTTTATAGTAAAATATTCAGAACAGTAGACGGCGTATCTATTCATGTATGTCTGATTGGATGCGGGTAAAACTTCAAATAAACTCAATACATTTTAACATTATAAGAATAAAACTATGCAAATGTTATAATTTGTGAGTGTAGACCTATTCCTATTTGCATAAGCAGGATATAACAATGATCAGAACAGTAAATATGTATCGAGCAGTAGAATAAAACAGGTACAAACATCATTCATATTCAAAGCTTCTTTTCTGAAGTTTCAGTGATTACCTAAACCAGCTGGTCTCTGCAGTCAAACAAACAGGAGGAAGTAGTGCATTTCTTGAGGGACTATTTTCTAAGGCGGATTAATTCACAGTTGTTTTGTGTTATGAGGCAGCGGGACAGTGTGTGTGGGATTCACTCTGAATAAACTGCAGTGTGTGTTCAAGGTAATGAAAGGACATGTAATGATGTGTTTGTTGACCATCAATTGAGCGATGTGACACAGAGGAAGATATACAGTGTCAGGCTGTAACACACACTCCATTTGATTTTGTTGGTACAAACATTAGTTGTTATTTTTGTTTTGTATTTATTGGTGTACTTTTACTTTTTCTCTGCAAACAGAATCTACCTACGGGTACAAATAAATAACCTGAACCTGAGCCTGAAAAGAAAAAAAAAATCAAATATAACCATTTTATTTATTCTTTTTTTTTTTTTTTTAAATGAACAAAATAAATACAATTTTTATCTCAAAATCATATCAAATTAAAAAACATTATACGAACATTTTAAAATATTATAAAATATTATAATTTATATAAAACCTATGATCTAAAGTGGGGATATCACAAACAAATATAATAAACAAATAAAAAACAATCTCCAACATATTGTGTCCTGAAAGCTGTCTCATCGCTCTGTTAAAGTTATGGTACGTGTCTTAGTCTTTTTTTTTTTTTTTTTTAATCGAATGAAGACGCAGACAGTCTGGTGGGAACATGTCCTGTTACGAAACACCTGTATCGCTGTACTTCTGATTAATAAAGCCTGTTCTCTCTCTCTTTCCCTCCATCCAGAGACTTCCAGTGATGGGATCAGGGACCTCCAGGATCCAGATGTAAGAAGGGGCCTTCCTCCTTCTCCTCCCCGATGAAGTGATCTCTTTCCCGGCCTCGTTTCTCCACCCCCTCCCCCCCCCCCTCTCTGATCCTGGAGCCTCGCCCTCTGAACTCCCAAAATCTCACTGCTGTAACTGAACGGATCTTTAAGAAACTGGAAGGGAAAGTCTATCCTGCAGTTTCAGGGTTATATCTCACAACACAGTGACACTGGGTCTGATTTATGGGTTTGGCTGTGTGTATGTTTTAGTCTGTGCGCAATATAAGAGCTCAGAGGAAAACAATGAGGTACGAATACAACCAAGAAGCGTTTAAACGTGATTTCAAATGGATTGTTTGCATTGCATATTGAGCGGACGATTCAACAGTCTCCGGATGGATTGAAGGCAGAGAAGTTGTGAAAATCACTCTGAGGACTTGATTAGTTTTTAGCAGCTGTATATTTCACATATGAGTCACATGTTTTTATTACATACCATTAGGCTGAACAGGGGAAACAAATGTGTTTAATTTCTACTCTTCTTCACACTTGTTCCTCTGCTCATGTCTTCTGGATGTACTTCAGTATTGTTCTGCCACTTGAATCCATCTTCAGTCAGTGTGCATGGCTTCCTGCAGTTGTGTACACCTTGTTATCTTTCACACAGCGCACAAGTAGCATGCAACTTCCCAACACATAACACCTGGTGAGATGATGTCAGTGTTCATTATCTGTGGCTGTGAGACACTACTTCTGCCATCCTGTGACTTATAGATGTCGTACGGCTCGGTACATAAAGTGTAAGCGGCGTCACACAACGGCCACGTCTTGCTTCTAAAAGTAATAGGGGGAAATGCAAATGTGTTTTTGTGAGTTACTTAAAAACAACGAATATTAATACTTGGCAAAAAGCCTCATATTTGTTGGACTTCCGGAGATATAAAGAGGCCAAAAAGTTGTATTCAACTGTAGTTATAGAAGCTTATTATCATTTCTGTAAAAGCAATACTGAAGAAAATCATTGCCAGACTGCTAGACTTTGATTTAATCGTGCACATGTAGTGAAACCCCAAACAATGCCAAACCTAAAGACAGATCAGTTGTGTATCTACACACCTAATCAATATATATATGTGTACCTTTACTGGACGAGGACATCTCCTAGCTGTGGGAATTATAACTTGTATTTTGGGAGCAAAGATGGAACGAGAATGTGGAAGTTCAAGAGATGAGTTTGTTGGATTGGGGAAAGGTTGGTTAAGGGACCGAGAAAGGACAGATAGTGTTGGTGAGTTTTGGAGAATGTGTTGATGGAATAGAGAGGTGCAGTAATGAGTCCAAAAACCAGGAAACCTCGTCTCGAAGTCGATGGGTTTTTGAACGTGTTCGTGGTTAGACGGCTGAAGTCTGTGGTTAACACAAAGAGAAGAGATTGTCATATTTGGTTATAGGACATAAAATACTCCACTGAAGAATGTCCGAAGCTTCTACGTGACATCAAATGCTTACAAGTGACTAAATAAACTACTAAACGTCATCGTGCCGAACGTTAGCCGCCTTTAGCTTAGCGATGGTGATGCACATGTGACCGCGAGGTAGTTCCTTTATAGCCGTTCGCTAGCTTTGTACTTCTGCTGATTGCATGTACCTTTTCAACATTTGTAAAGTGGTGCTAATACGTAGAAACGATCTAAACAGAAACCCAGTCGGGGAATCCGAATGGCTTTTTGACGATGGAGCCCTTTGCGATGGCCGTCATCACTGCACCGCTCTATTGAGGTGTCGTAGAAATACTTTTACTTTACTTGAGACTCTTCGGTCCAATATGAGTAAACCTTTGAAGAGACAGAATCAGCAAAGGTTGTGAACCCTTCAGGTGCAGCTTTGTGATGAATTCGATAACCGTATATGTGACGAAGACTACCAAAACAACACGTTAGCTTCTTCTTGAGGCGGGAAGTCGTGACAAGGCAGTGGTTAATCCTCTGTAGACCGCTTTATTCAAAGATGGTACAGTCTGCTAGTATTCAAAGGCTGAAGGCTCCTCCAGGTTTAGGTAGGAAATGAGATATGGTCTCCTCAGACCAAGAACATCTTTCCTTTATTAAGCGTTCTAGGTCAGACCAGAAGGCAAAGTGACTACTTACAACTTTGGTGGTGTGTAGGCTAACAATGATTGGAGGAAGGAAGAAGTGATTCCTTGAAAAGGGTCAACATTCTAGGTGGTACAGTCGACATTTTCCAACTTCCATGGTGATGAGAAGTACCTGAGAGTACCATGAGTTTTATTTCTAGGGAGGAAGTAGCGATGATGCTTTGGTGAATCCTCTCATCTCATTGGGGGAAAACCATGTTCATCCTGCATTCCTTCTGATATGTTTAGGCTGTCAGGATAGCACAGATACTTCATGTGACCAATGATCATTCTGAGTACCTACAACTGTGGAGGTTCGGTGATGAAATATAGTGTTTACGTTCATACCTATACGCCCACTTTGCCGGTTGATGAAGTCATTGTGCTTTGAATCGATGGAAACACTATCCACGCGCATCAGGTCAAACGTAGCTCTGCCTGTGAACTAAATATTCCCCTCTTTAGCTGGAAGTATGTCCGCAGCATGAGGGTTGAAGAACGACAAAAGACAGGATTTTATCTATGCAACACGACCAAAGTTGGCGAAAGCTGAATCGGTGTTGTTGCGTTGAGGTTCGATGAGTGTTGGTGGGGTTAGAATACGTAAGTAAGTACACCATGTGTTGATTTAATTTTCTAGAGAACTGGATGATTAGCAGTGACGCTGGGGGTCGGGTCGGTATTGAGAAGGTGTGCGTAGGACAAAAATAGGGTTTGAAATATCTCAAATATAATTGTGTGCCTTGCTCTACTGTTACTACTTCTACCTTTTTCTTTTGTTATTTAAAAACCACTGCTTTCTTTCCCAGTGAGGTGATCAAAAACATGCAACAAAAAACAAAAACAAAAAACGCAAGGTTCAAGATGTGTATATATGTAAAAGTGTGAAGCCTTGGTGTGAAATGCAGAGGGAGGAATGCTTGGTGTTGGTGTTTATTTAACTGTGTATGTGACCTGTGATGTGGAATATCATTATTATTAGTATTGGCCATAAGAGCTTGACTGCATGGTTCCTGCTAACTACAATGTACAACCAACTGTTGACAAATAAACTTAATTTATTGGGAAAAAATGGCTGTTTTACTGGATTTCCTTGTCCTTGTTCTTCTTTGTATTTCTGAGGTACTTACTGAAATATCAAATGTACGCTTGAAGTTAATTCACTTGCCATTGCTTCAGATCTTAGACTACAAAGCCCTCAATGGGCAGGCGCCATCTTACCTTAAAGAACTCATTATACCCTATTGGCCTACTAGGGCATTACGTTCCTAGAATGCAGGGTTGCTGGTTGTTCCTAGAGTCTCTAAAAGTACAATGGGAGCCAGAGCCTTTTCTTGAACCCGAGAACTACTTTAATGATCTTAATGGGAACAGCTGGATGTTCTGAGGGAGTTGTATGAAGTACTTGTTCATTTTAAGTGTGTGATGTTAAGCAATGTACTGCTGCGGACGCTTTTGCACAATTTTATTGCAATATTTGATGCACTTTTTTCTTTTTATGGTAACTATATTGTATGTAGCCTTGGTGCAGGAGCCTAAGACTTACAAAACAGCCTATAGATCCTTTGAACATCAGTGTGCACTATATCTGTTGTGCTAGCAGGGTGAAATCAAAACTTAGCTATGATTGGTCAACCTCAAAATGCTGCAGCTCGTGTACTAACCAGAGTTAGGAAAAGGGACCACATTACTCCTGTTCTGGCTGCCTTACACTGGCTCCCTATAGAACACAGGATAGAATTTAAAATTCTTCTTCTCGCCTACAAAGCCCTTAATGGGCAGGCGCCATCTTACCTTAAAGAACTCATTATACCCTACTGTCCTACTAGGGCATTGCGTTCCAAGAATGCAGGGTTGTTGGTTGTTCCTAGAGTCTCTAAAAGTACAATGGGAGCCAGAGCCTTTTCTTATCAAGCTCCACTTTTGTGGAATGAGCTTCCAGTTTATGTTTGGACGGCAGACACCCTATCCGTTTTTAAGAGTGCGCTTAAGACCTTCCTTTTTGATAAAGCTTATAGTTAGGGCTGATTAGATTCAGCCCCTAGTCTTGCTGCTAGCTTAGTTTGTCGGGGGACATCTTACTTCTTCCTTCTCTCTGTCTATACCTGTGTACTCTCATGTTCCCATTAACCCAGCTTCCCCAAATGTCTTTCTTTTTGGTGTCTATATACGCCGGGATCCGGAGTCATGGATGATCCTGCGGTCCTGTGTCATGGATCGCGAGTCCTGGATCTTGAGTCGTGGCTGTGGTCCTGGATCATAAGTCCTGGATGGATGTACTCATGGATTCATCTTCCTATTATACACACATGCATTTCCAAACATTTGGACTACCTATGTTGCAAATGTATTATCTTTTCAATTTACACACGGCATCTATTGCACGTCTGTCCGTCCTGGGAGAGGGATCCCTCCTCTGTTGCTCTCCCTGAGGTTTCTCCCATTTTTCCCTTTAAACTGTGGGGTTTCTCTGGAAGTGTTTCCTTGTACGATGTGAGGGTCTAAGGACAGAGGGTCTAAGGACAGAGGGTCTAAGGTCAGAGGGTCTAAAGACAGAGGGTCTAAGGACAGAGGGTCTAAAGACAGAGGGTCTAAGGACAGAGGCTCTAAGGACAGAGGGTCTAAAGACAGAGGGTCTAAGGACAGAGGCTCTAAGGACAGAGGGTCTAAAGACAGAGGGTCTAAAGACAGAGGGTCTAAAGACAGAGGGTCTAGAGGACAGAGGGTCTAAAGACAGAGGGTCTAAGGACAGAGGCTCTAAGGACAGAGGGTCTAAAGAAAGAGGGTCTAAAGACAGAGGGTCTAAAGACAGAGGCTCTAAGGACAGAGGGTCTAAAGACAGAGGGTCTAAGGACAGAGGGTCTAAGGTCAGAGGGTCTAAGGACAGAGGGTCTAAAGACAGAGGGTCTAAAGACAGAGGCTCTAAGGACAGAGGGTCTAAAGACAGAGGGTCTAAGGACAGAGGGTCTAAGGTCAGAGGGTCTAAGGACAGAGGGTCTAAAGACAGAGGGTCTAAGGACAGAGGGTCTAAAGACAGAGGGTCTAAAGACAGAGGCTCTAAGGAAAGAGGGTCTAAAGACAGAGGGTCTAAAGACAGAGGCTCTAAGGAAAGAGGGTCTAAAGACAGAGGGTCTAAGGACAGAGGGTCTAAGGTCAGAGGGTCTAAAGACAGAGGGTCTAGAGGACAGAGGGTCTAAAGACAGAGGGTCTAAGGACAGAGGCTCTAAGGACAGAGGGTCTAAAGAAAGAGGGTCTAAGGACAGAGGGTCTAAGGACAGAGGGTCTAAAGACAGAGGGTCTAAGGACAGAGGGTCTAAAGACAGAGGGTCTAAGGACAGAGGGTCTAAGGTCAGAGGGTCTAAGGACAGAGGGTCTAAAGACAGAGGGTCTAAGGACAGAGGGTCTAAAGACAGAGGGTCTAAGGACAGAGGGTCTAAGGACAGAGGGTCTAAGGACAGAGGGTCTAAAGACAGAGGGTCTAAGGACAGAGGGTTTAAGGACAGAGGGTCTAAGGACAGAGGGTCTGAGGACAGAGGGACTAAGGACAGAGGGTCTAAAGACAGAGGGTCCAAAGAAAGAGGGTCTAAGGACAGAGGGACTAAGGACAGAGGGTCTAAAGACAGAGGGTCTAAGGACAGAGGATCTAAGGACAGAGGGTCTAAGGACAGAGGGTCTAAGGACAGAGGGTGTCGTATTGTCATTCTGATATTCTGCAAAAACTGTGAAGTCCACTGAGACAAATGTAACATTTGTGATATTGGGCTATATAAATAAACATTGATTGATTTATTTATTTATTGATCGATTGATTGATTGATTGATTGATTGATTGATTGAGATCTGTGGTGTGAGGGCACAGCTCAATACGTTATAAGAAGTATCAAAGTTTGATAAAATGAGAAAGCTTATTGTTAAAAATGGCACAAATCTAGTAAGAGAAATTCAACAGTCGCATGCAGACTCACTAACGAACCTGATCACACCGTATTAAGATTTGATCCTGATTGACCAGGTTGGTGAGGGTTGACTTTACATTTTGAACACATGTCTAACATTCAGAGGACTTTCTTGTGTCTAAGTTCCCCACATCATCAGAAATGCATCATTAACATGTTGTTGATCCTCCAAAGATGTATTTATCTGCCCTTAATCAGACCTGAGATGTCCCGCTGAAACACAGACGGACAGTTTGAACTGCCGAGGAGATGAAGTACGATTGAAGTCTGACCAAAGTGATTGGACGGGATGATAAACACACACTTTGGAGATAATACTAAACATTAAATACTGTTTACTCCGTCAGAGGGAGGTCAGTTTGGGAAACAGGACGAATCTGGTGGTGACACAAAGAAGAAGGTGGGATGATGAGGGGGGAGGAAAAGCCTTCATGTGGTGTTCAACACACACACACACACAAACACACACACACACACACACACACAAGCACACACACACACACACACACACACAAACACACAAGCACACACACACAAGCACACACACACAAACACACACACACACACACACACACACACACACAAACACACACACACACACACACACACACACACACACACACACACACACACACACTGCAGATCAATTTATCCCTGATTATAGACTGTCCTTGATAACATCATTTAGAGCCAAGTCTGTTAGTTTGCTTTCTTTTCACATCAGAGCAAATCAAAATGTTTATTTTCCTGAAGCTTGTAGAAAAAAAGCTTAAAATTATTGTTGTTAAAGAATTGGTCATTAAAATGAATATCATAGTAGGTAACAAGACTACCATTAACGTTAACAAATAAAAAGTTCTGCCCTGTTTTCTTATACATTAAATCACTTTAAGATTCAAACTTTATATCAGTATGTAGTGTCTCTACTTTAAAGAGTCCTCTCCTGCTGATGTTCAGGTGGATATCAGTATGTAGTGTCTCTACTTTAAAGAGTCCTCTCCTGCTGATGTTCAGGTGTATATCAGTATGTAGTGTCTCTACTTTAAAGAGTCCTCTCCTGCTGATGTTCAGGTGTATATCAGTATGTAGTGTCTCTACTTTAAAGAGTCCTCTCCTGCTGATGTTCAGGTGTATATCAGTATGTAGTGTCTCTACTTTAAAGAGTCCTCTCCTGCTGATGTTCAGGTGTATATCAGTATGTAGTGTCTCTACTTTAAAGAGTCCTCTCCTGCTGATGTTCAGGTGTATATCAGTATGTAGAGTCCTCTACTTTAAAGAGTCCTCTCGTGCTGATGTTCAGGTGTATATCAGTATGTAGTGTCTGTACTTTAAAGAGTGCTCTCCTGCTGATGTTCAGGTGTATATCAGTATGTAGTGTCTCTACTTTAAAGAGTCCTCTCCTGCTGATGTTCATATTATATCAGTATGTAGTGTCTCTAGTTTAAAGAGTCCTCTCCTGCCGATGTTCAGGTGTATATCAGTATGTAGTGTCTCTACTTTAAAGAGTCCTCTCCTGCTGATGTTCAGGTGTATATCAGTATGTAGTGTCTCTACTTTAAAGAGTCCTCTCCTGCTGATGTTCAGGTGTATATCAGTATGTAGTGTCTCTACTTTAAAGAGTCCTCTCCTGCTGATGTTCAGGTGTATATCAGTATGTAGTGTTTCTACTTTAAAGAGTCCTCTCCTGCTCATTCTCAGGAGTATATCAGTATGTAGTGTCTCTACTTTAAAGAGTCCTCTCCTGCTGATGTTCAGGTGTGTATCAGTATGTAGTGTCTCTACTTTAAAGAGTCCTCTCCTGCTGATGTTCAGGTGTATATCAGTATGTAGTGTCTCTACTTTAAAGAGTCCTCTCCTGCTGATGTTCAGGTGTATATCAGTATGTAGTATCTCTACTTTAAAGAGTCCTCTCCTGCTGATGTTCAGGTGTATATCAGTATGTAGTGTCTCTACTTTAAAGAGTCCTCTCCTGCTGATGTTCAGGTGTATATCAGTATGTAGTGTCTCTACTTTAAAGAGTCCTCTCCTGCTAATGTCCAGGTGTATATCAGTATGTAGTGTCTCTACTTTAAAGAGTCCTCTCCTGCTGATGTTCAGGTGTATATCAGTATGTAGTGTCTCTACTTTAAAGAGTCCTCTCCTGATGATGTTCAGGTGTATATCAGTATGTAGTATCTCTACTTTAAAGAGTCCTCTCCTGCTGATGTTCAGGTGTATATCAGTATGTAGTGTCTCTACTTTAATTAGTCCTCTCCTGCTGATGTTCAGGTGTATATCAGTATGTAGTGTCCCTACTTTAAAGAGTCCTCTCCTGCTGATGTTCAGGTGTATATCAGTATGTAGTGTCTCTACTTTAAAGAGTCCTCTCCTGCTCATTCTCAGGTGTATATCAGTATGTATTGTCTCTACTTTAAAGAGTCCTCTCCTGCTGATGTTCAGGTGTATATCAGTATGTAGTGTCTCTACTTTAAAGAGTCCTCTCCTGCTGATGTTCATATTATATCAGTATGTAGTGTCTGTACTTTAAAGAGTCCTCTCCTGCTGATGTTCAGGTGTATATCAGTATGTAGTGTCTGTACTTTAAAGAGTCCTCTCCTGCTGATGTTCAGGTGTATATCAGTATGTAGTGTCTCTACTTTAAAGAGTGACGGTCCATCACTGTGCGTGGCTCACAGTCCTCTGACAGGATGTTTATTGGAAGCCTTGGTCTCTGCTCATGTATTTAACTTTGTCCTTCCGCCCTGCTGTGACACTTCCTTCTGTCTTTCACAGAGCATCAGAGGATTAAAAAAACCATCAGTTAGCAGCAACAACACACACTCCACATTAAAGCAAATTGCTCTGTGCGGTTGTTGATAGTTCCTCATTGTTGGAGCTGTGATGCTGATTGTGGCTGAAGGGGCCTTCAGATGACTGATAAGCGTTGATGAATGAAAATGGAAATGCTTTTCAGCGTTTGGCCGTCAAAGGGGAATCAAACGGGAGAAAAGGAGAGGGGCCGAGGAGGTAGAGCATTTGCCTTTTTGCAATTAACAAGATATGTCCCTTTTTTTTGTGGTCAGAAAAATGGAAATGGCTTTTAAGGTCGTAAAGGTCGAGCGCATCGAAGCATGGTGGCTCTGCAATTACTCTTCAGGCAGCGTTTCGATCGGGGGGAGGGCGGGGGGTCCGAAGAGCGTCGACGGTCAAATTAACGAGTCGCCCGGCTCCCTGTTGAAAAGATCACATGTGATTACCGTACATCAAACAGACAGAGCGTTCAAATTATCTCCTCCCTCACTGTGAAGTCAGAGAAAGGGATAAAACGCTGACAGACTGATTAGTTAAAGGCTTTAAATGTCAAAACTTCCACTGTCCACAGCTGGAGTGAATCTACGGAGGGGGGGGGGCGTCCTCCAGTTTACACCAAATATAACTAATGACTGCCCTCATAGCATCAGCAAGGACACGCTGGATATCTTCTGTGAAGCGGAGACAACCAGTGGTGCTTTTTGTGCGTTAATTATTCTCTATAAATCTCATTTAATATGTTCAGCGTTGCCCTGGGAGCTATTCAGACAATTACTATAGTTTCCACCGTGGCTTAAAACTCTCTATTCACGTAAGTTAAAGGCCCGGACACACCGACACGATTTTGGCGTCCTGTCGCCTTGCTCAGATTGGTGTGTCCCGCACCGTTGTGTCTTTTCGGCCGTGCCGACACCATCCGCCACCGATTCGACATGTTGAATCGGTGGGCTGTCGGCTAAAGGCCGTCGGGCAAAGAAATCACTCTGATTGGCTGTTCAGCTTAGCGAATCAGTGCATGAGAAGCGAAACGATTAAGAAGGCAAGTCTGAGATTTCATTAAACCCTTTCATGCATGAGTTATGAAAGCCTCAGTCACGATTGTTTCACCAAGTGTTATTATTGCTCTTGGGGCGGGAAAACAAGATTTTAACTTTTATTTTTTTAATCTAGTTTTTTCAAAGAGATTTTGAGATGTGCATTTTGAAAAAAATTATAAATAAAAATGTGCAAACTTACAATTTCATTATAATAACATAAGTATATTGATTTACGGCCCAAAAAGATATTGCAAATGAAGTATTTTCAAGAATAACCAGGGCCAGGGGCCAATTTGAGGCCCCACGCAGAGTTATTTGATGAGGCCCCCCTCTGCAAGGTGTGGCTCCCTCCACAAGGTGAGGCCCCACACAGTCTGCATGATCTGCCTGTAGGGCGGGACGGCCCTGGGAACAACAGCAGCAGCAGTACCAGTACGAATTGTTGAAATATAGCCAGTGATGCATGACGTCCCCTGCAGTGTACAGGTGGTTCATCAGGATTTCCTGCAAACATAAAATCAATACTTTGATCATTTATGAATTCTATGATTCCTTAGTTGTTACTTGATGTCACCACATTGTGTATACCTGCAGGGGACGCTTTCCATAAAAGGATTGCCAAGATAAAGATGGGTGACTTGGTCCATGCCCCCTGCTGGTAAGGAGAGGTATTGCCACTCACGCATGCGCAGTTGGTACGTGCTTCTTGGCCGTCGGCTGAAGTCTTGTCGGTGTGTTCCAGTGTGACTTTGGGCCAAGACACAGAGACAGGACGTGTTCTCTGGGGTCAGCTTGGTGTGTCGGGGCCTTAACACAAGAGTACAAGAAGAAGATCACAGTTATTGTGTGAAGTTTGTGATTCATGTGCAAACAGGAAACATCTCATCTACAATGAGACACCGAGATATAAGTGAAGAGAGAACACAGAGAAGTCCTAAACATACGGGTGCTTTAATAACAAATAAATGCAACACAATCATTCAAGTCTGAAAACGATGTTATTACGGTGTTACGAGCATCCTTCCCTTCGCAACACCTTTTTAACTTTTGAACATTTGGCCTCAGCTGTGAAATGCATCAAACAGCATAAACCATACGACGCTATGAAATGTATGTGCTGTTGGGCTTGATGAAAGGTCATTTGAATTCAAAACAATGTGTGAACTTTAACATGAACACATGAAATAATAAAATAAAGTGTCTTCTACAAAACTTACATTTGAAAGCGGGTCAGCGACTGATGTTTCCTTGTTTCTCCGATGTTCCTCAGGTTTGATATTTGTCTTGTTTTCTGTCAGGAAGCAATCACCGAGCTCAGAAACTGAATCAAAGTTACATTTAAAAGTGTTTGTGTTATTAGAATCCTGCAGGGCGGGTAGACGTGTTTTAAAACCCATTTGCATCGCTGTTGAATGAAAATGGGACGTGTGTTCAAACACACACACACACACACACACACACACACACACACACACACACGCACACACACACACACACACACACGTACACACACACACACACACACACACACACACACAGACACACACACACAAACACACACACACACACACACACACATACACACACACACACACACACACACACACACACACTCAAACACACACACACACACACACACAATCACACACACACACACACACACAGACACACACACACACACACACACACACACACACACACACACACACACACACACACACACACACACACACACACACACACACACACACAGACACACACACACACACACACAGACACACACACACACACACACACACACACACACACACACACACACACACACACACACACACACACACACACACACACACACACACACGTACAGAGGGTAAAGCACCTTCTCAAGTCTCTCTCTCTCACCGTAATGATCTTCCTGTAGTGCTTCATGAAAATCCTCCACAATCCCTCCTTCACTTCCCCTCCTCTTGTCCCTGATGAGCAGGAGCATCCCTTCATCATCAGCTGCACCATAATGTACTTTAGTCTGGGGACGAGGGGGAGACAATGGGAGGATGGATTGGAAACAGATTCTCATATAAGCTGATCCCACATTAGGGGATGTATATAATACGCCAGAGTCATCAAGGGACAATCGGAGTGAAGCATCGACGGAGCTCCATCAGATATGAAAGGTCCCCTGTGATACTGTTTCTCATCAACACATCACAGGTCTCACTGATCTGCTTTTCCTTCAGGGAAAAGATTGTCCCACTCTTGACCTAACAATCAACATCGGCCCCTCTGTCGTTCCCCCGACTCAGACTGCAAGGAATCTGGGTGTGACCCTAGATAACAAACTGTCCCTGCTACAACCCGCTGCTGCAGATACACTCTTTACAACATCAGGAGGACACGTCCCCAGCTGACCCAGAAAGAGACGCAGGTTCTGGTCCAGGCTCTCGTCATCTCACGCCTAGACTACTGCAACTCCCTCCTGGCTGGTCTACCTGCATGTGCCATCCGACCTCTACAGCTCATCCAGAATGCAGCTGCTCGTCTGGTCTTCAACCTTCCTAAATGTTCCCACACCACGCCGCTCCTCCGCTCCCTTCACTAGCTTCCAGTAACTGCTAGAATCCACTTCAAGACACTGGTACTTGCGTACCATGCTGTGAATGGATCTGGCCCTTCCTACATCCAGGACATGGTTAAACCGTACACCCCAGCACGTGCACTCCGCTCTGCATCAGCCAAACAGCTCGCTGCACCCGCACTGCGAGGGGGACCCAAGTTCCCGTCAGCAGAAACACGTGGGTTTGCTATCCTGGCTCCAAAATGGTGGAATGAGCTCCCCATTGAAATCAGGACAGCAGAAAGCTTACACATCTTCTTCAGACTGAAAACTCATCTCTTTGGACTCCACTTCCAGAGATAGAATTACTAACAAAGCACTTATATACTAATAAAGGGCTGGCTTATCTAAAGCCAGTTGAGTAGCACTTGAAATGTTTGGCTCTATGAAACCTGATGTACTTATATGATTCTGTTTTCTTCAAGGTTGTATCTTATTGGTCGAATGCACTTATTGTAAGTCTCTTTGGATAACAGTGTCAGCTCAATGGAATGTCTCAGATATATCCAGAGCCTGTCTCTGATTGGCTGAAACACCAAACAGATCATTGCAGCATTACCCATAATCCCCTCTGTTTCAGCCCTGTTTCCAAAGTGCTGATTCTCTGTCTGTTACTTTAGATGAAAATAAGGAGCCCCTCCCCACGCCGCTCTGAGAGACATTTGGTTACAAAGAACTCAATGGAGCTCTAGGGGGAGATTCAGGTGATAAGGGGGGGGGGGAGTCACCTTGGCTGCTGATTGGCTAATGGTTACACAAGACAAAACATCGTTATGACATCATCAAGTGGCCAAAATCTGATCAGCTCATTTTCAGACAGGTCTTTATAGAAATGGATCAAAAAGAGAGAGAATCTCAGAGGGGACACATGTTGATGTAGAAGAGACATGAAGAAGAGGGGACACATGTTGATGTAGAAGAGACATGAAGAAGAGGGGACACATGTTGATGTAGAAGAGACATGAAGAAGAGGGGACACATGTTGATGTAGAAGAGACATGAAGAGGAGGGGACACATGTTGATGTAGAAGAGACATGGAGAAGAGGGGACACATGTTGATGTAGAAGAGACATGAAGAAGAGGGGACACATGTTGATGTAGAAGAGACATGAAGAAGAGGGGACACATGTTGATGTAGAAGAGACATGAAGAAGAGGGGACACATGTTGATGAAGAAGAGACATGGAGAAGAGGGGACACATGTTGATGTAGAATAGACGTGAAGAAGAGGGGACACATGTTGATGTAGAAGAGACATGAAGAAGAGGGGACACGTGTTGATGTAGGAGAGACATGAAGAAGAGGGGACACATGTTGCTGTAGAAGAGACATGAAGAAGAGGGGACACATGTTGCTGTAGGAGAGACATGGAGAAGAGGGGACACATGTTGATGTAGGAGAGACATGGAGAAGAGGGGACACGTGTTGATGTAGGAGAGACATGGAGAAGAGGGGACACATGTTGATGTAGAAGAGACATGAAGAAGAGGGGACACATGTTGCTGTAGGAGAGACATGGAGAAGAGGGGACACATGTTGATGTAGAAGAGACATGAAGAAGAGGGGACACATGTTGATGTAGAAGAGACGTGAAGAAGAGGGGACACATGTTGATGTAGAAGAGACATGGAGAAGAGGGGACACATGTTGATGTAGAAGAGACATGGAGAAGAGGGGACACATGTTGATGTAGAAGAGACGTGAAGAAGAGGGGACACATGTTGATGTAGAAGAGACATGAGGAAGAGGGGACACGTGTTGATGTAGAAGAGACGTGAAGAAGAGGGGACACATGTTGATGTAGAAGAGACATGAAGAAGAGGGGACACATGTTGATGTAGAAGAGACATGAAGAAGAGGGGACACATGTTGATGTAGAAGAGACATGAAGAAGAGGGGACACATGTTGATGTAGAAGAGACATGAAGAAGAGGGGACACATGTTGATGTAGAAGAGACATGAAGAAGAGGGGACACATGTTGATGTAGAAGAGACATGAAGAAGAGGGGACACATGTTGATGTAGAAGAGACATGAAGAAGAGGGGACACATGTTGATGTAGAAGAGACATGGAGAAGATTTATTGAACACATATATTGAATTTAAACGACTGAAACGAAACAAAATAGCGTTTGAAATGTTTGACGTATCTAATAACCAAAATGAATAAAATATCAGTCACTAACATATAAACATTTACTTTCTATAATGGATATTTTTTGATGTAAATGAAATGAAATTGTGTTTAAAATATTTTATTTTCCTGTGATTAACAAGTTGATCCAAGTGGGTAAGAAGAAACACCTTCACTCCACCTCATCAACGCTTCTCCTCACCTGTGGGACAAGAGGAAAGTAACCCTTTAGTTTCTACAACTTTGATTTATTATTTTACAATCCCGACAGCTTCCTCTAAACTGTTATTCAGGGACGGGTCAGCTTTCTGTCCACAGAGTCAGAACTAAACATGGAGAAGCAGCGTTCAGTTTTTCTGCTCCAAACATCTGGAACAAACTCCCAGAAACCTGCCGGTCCGCTGCAACGAAGACTACTTTTAAATCCAGACGAAAGACTTTTCTTTTTGCCGCTGCTTTTAATTGAACTATTCACATGTTAGACTGCACTGTAACTTTTATCCATGTATTTTTTCTTTTAATGTTTATTTTATGATCTTTTCTTTTAATGCCATTTTCTGAATGTCTTTCATTTTTTGTAAAGCACTTTGAATTGCCTTGTGTTGAAAAGTGCCTTGCCTGTTTGCTCAAATGAAAAGCGTCATGAGTTTTAAATAATACATTTCATTTATATAGCACACTTTCAAAACAACGTCATCTCAAGGTGCTTCACAACGCTACAAGGAGGAAATAATAAACAAATAAAAAGTTATCCACGGAGCGTATTGAATAGAACATAAATAATAAAAGGTTAGAATACAAAATAAAATAATATAAAAGCACTTTTTTTGCCTTGAAAAGCTCCAGATATTCTCCAAATAGAACATTTCACTGCTTTCTGTGGCTCGTGTCGACCCTGTGTTCAGAGTCACGATGAAGGCTGACGCTCTGCAGCTCAGCCTGAAGGACACTCTGTCGGACGCTCTGATTTCACCCTGAATGGATTCACTGGATTTCTCTGAAGCAGCAACAGACACCGTGAGATCAGGTAAGGCTGAGTCATGTGACAATGTGTACGATGTTCTAATGCCTAAATCATGCACTCCCGCTGAAACACTTCCTATTTTTAAATCCCGACTGAAAACGCACCTATTTGCCGCTGCTTTTAATTGAGCTGTCCGTACTCACACTACAGCACGCCTTTTCAGTCATAGGTTCTGTACCTGCTGTGTTTATTTATTTCCTTACCTTTGCTTTTTATGCCTGTTTTTAAATGCCTTTTTAATAATGTAGTTATGCTGTATTTGTTCTTAAATGTATTTTGCTTTTAATCTGAAAAGCACTTTGAATCGCCACGTGCTGAAAAGTGCTATATAAATAAAATTGCCTTGCCTTAATGAAAAGTGTGTGCGGCCTCTCTGAAACTGAAAGGATGATCACACATTCAGCTTGATTTAAACAGATGTAAAAAGTGAACAAACTAAAAGTAAATATATTATATTAAGACACATTTTCAGTAAAATATTTAGTACAACCTGGCTTCTCTATCGCTGGCAAATTGTAAATTTATAGTTTTTTGTATCTTTGATATTTGTCTGCATGCTTCTTGAGTGATATATTAAGATGTTAAGCTACCTTACCTTTTATCTCTTTGCTGTCAGACATTGACCCTTTGTTGGACGATTACGATATGATACGGTAATGATACGATAACACTTTAATGGTCAGATCAAGTCTGAAATTTGACTTGCATCACAGCAGCTCCATTTGTAAAATCAACATAGACAAATATCAAGACACAATAAACAATGTTATGATATATATATATATAAGAAACACATCTCTGATCTCCCACCCCCGTGATCTGTGGGCACTTGGTACAGTCTGAGGGGCACTTCCTGTATTTAGGAGCTCTTCCACCTGGTGCTCACCTTTGCTCTGGTCTTACAGGATGTCCCTCCAACTGCACTCAGGTCAGCTAAGGTTACTCATTATAAATAATAATACAAGTTAGAACAAGTTAAGGCACATTCCCCTTATGTTTGGCAGAAGTGGAAACAACCTAACTACACAAACTGAGATGAGGAATGTCATGATGTTGAAACAAAGCTGTGTCATGTTTGAAATGTTTGTTAACAATGTCAAAATGTCAATGTACAATATGAAGTGCACGCACAATGGTTACGTCCAGATCACATTAGAACAAAGTCAATTCCTAAAAAGGGTGATCAGTGAAGTTGCTTTTAATCAAACAAACAGGTGCATTTGTTGGGGACTATTTTCAGCGGCGTATTAATCCGTGTTTTGTGCTAAAGTGTGTATTTGGACCAGCATGACGGTGTAGATTGAGTCAAATATACTTTAGTGTGAGTTAATGGTGATGATAACACATGTCACTAAGTGCAACAGAGGGAACTAGAGATAGGTTTTTACTTTGTTTGTTTATAACACTGGAGCTTTACGGCACAGAGGAGGAACATAAGTCAGGCTTTGATACACACAATACTTGTTAGTAGATGTATTCAGTGCTTTTTGAGTATATGCATGACATTTGTTATCAGTACAAAATATAAAACAGAGAGCAGTTCCTTTCTTTCTCCCAGATGGACGTCATGGAGGGTGGAGAACAATAGCAGGGACACTTTGAAAATCAATCCAAAGTTTGAAGAACGATGTGATGACCCTGATGATTGCTGTGTGTGTGTGTGTGTGTGTGTGTGTGTGTGTGTGTGTGTGTGTGTGTGTGTGTGTGTGTGTGTGTGTGTGTGTGTGTGTGTGTGTGTGTGTGTGTGTGTGTGTGTGTGTGTGTGTGTGTGTGTACACTTCACCATGTTTACGATTGTGCTTTTAATATGGATTCATAGACTTTGTTTCTTTTGCTTGATTGCATTTTCACATCAGTCGTCAAAATGCATTTAAAAAACAATTTGATACGAGACGGCGAGAGGCCAAGAGCCGCTGAGATCGGCCGGATAAATAAAAGCAATGATGATACCAGAGACCACCATCAATCATTAGCATACGTAAGGAAGTGTGTGTGTGTGTGTGTGTGTGTGTGTGTGTGTGTGTGTGTGTGTGTGTGTGTGTGTGTGTGTGTGTGTGTGTGTGTGTGTGTGTGTGGACAATTTGAAGACATAAAGTTGATGTCTATTATCAATCATTTGCATACGGAGGTGTGTAGATGAGGAAATTGAGTGTGTGTACACGAGAGATGAGCGTGGAAACTTTGTCTTCAAATCGCTCCGTCTGTAATTCTTGGTAGCAGTTAATTCATCATCTGTGCCGAGGCGTCGGGGCGTCCGCGGGCGTTTAGGACTAATATTTCAGCTCCCATTACAGCGACGGAGCAGAGAGACGAGGCTCCGGGTTGACCTCTGACCTCAGCAGCCTGACCCCATCCATCACAGAGGGAGAGGGAAAATATTAAGAGGGAGACATTATTAGTTAGATTGCAGAGGAGAGAGATTCAGCTGTCAGCGGCTGTCTGTCTGTTTACCTCTCTGTATGTTTAACTGTCTGAGAAAAAGGTTTACAATTAGAGATAAATATGTTCTGTAGTCCTGAGAAAAATGTCTAAATTGCAGAAACAAAAATGTATTAAAGGTCCCATGACACGGCCATTTCTACTGATCATAGTTCCATTGTTCAGGTCTGCTCGAATACTTTTACATTGTTCAATGTTCCAAACTCACATTGGTTTCTCAAACAGCATCTCTGTATAGTCTGTGTGTTCACTGTCTGTCCTACACGGCTTGTTGGAGCTCGTTCACATGCAGAAGCTACAGAACACAAGGGGACGGGTCAGAACCAGAGAAGCATGACATGGGACCTTTAATGTTTATCACGCAACAATGTCAATCGTTAACTTCTTTCTGCTGTTCAAATGTGAGGATTTGCAGCATTTCTCGTATTTGCTGATAGACATCTAGCTTCACGATTAATTCCACGGCTACAAAGACACTAAATATAAGAAATACAAAAGAAGAAAAGCTTTCAAATTAGAAGTATCTGTTATCCGTCAGAAATGAAATGAGCAATTACTTTCAATAGTGATATAAACAGTGGCAACCTTTGGTCCTGAGACGGCGTAAGTATAGCTAAGGGAAGTGTGTGTGTCACTCATTTGAAATGTTAAAGCTCCCATGTCATGCTTCTCTGGTTCTGACCCGTCCCCTTGTGTTCTGTAGCTTCTGCATGTAAACGGTCTACAGAGTCAGAAACCCTCAAAGTACACCCTGTAGGGAGTAAAACTCTAACGGCCCATCCACACACAGGCATGAAAAAAATCTTGAAAAATCTTGATGCTGGGCGTGTCAGAAGCTTGCCGATTTTTTGCGAGCAACAACCAATCACATGAATCTCCCGCCCCGACATACAAAGCAATAGCAATGTTAAAACGAAGTAAACTGGATATAAACTCTCCAAACAGGCGAAAACCTACCAGTTTCACCCACTGTCTCTGCCACCTCCCTCCATGCCTGGTTCCTCCGGTTTGTATCCCGGTAAATAGTTCTGGTCGTAAAGAACCGGGTGATTTGCTACCGTAATATCTCGTTTGGAATATGAGGAAATGAACTGGCTCTCCCAGCTTGCACGCGGTTTGATTGGCTAGCGCTTGCACTGGCGGGATTTGCATAAACGGGATTTGATTGGCTGATGCCAGCTTCGAAAGCATCGTGAGCATCAAAAGTTGAACATTGCTCAACTTTTGATGCTCACGATGCTTGCAAAGCCATGCTCCGCTCCCCACAATGCAGTTCGGCGAAGATTACCAATCTTCTACGTCACCCCATTGAAGTGAATGGGCAAAGCTTTGAAAGATATTTTTCATGCCTGTGTGGACGGGCCGTAACACAGAGAAGACCTGTCTGTGCTGCCCCAGAACGCCTCGTTGGACATTTCTCTTTTTCCATTGTCTGCTTCCTGGGTTCAGTGACGTGTGAACACCCAGATCAACAACAAATGATCTGATTGGCCCAAATGGACCAATCCTTGGAGCCCCTCACTCACCAGGAATCCCTTGGCTAACTAACAGGGAGTCCCATTGACTTGCAGAGAGCTCCCTGGTTGGTAATAGACGAGTTGGGATGGTGGAGAAATGCTCTCTGCAGACCCATTCTCACAGCGTTAGAAACCTTTTTCTTTCTCAATATCAAGACACACTTATTGTTTTTACTTCGGCTGTGAGTGTTTGTGTGCTCAGGATGGGTTTCGCTTGTTCTCGCTGTATCACCGACCCGGAAACCTGTCTGCTCCTCGCAGCAACGAGCCTCGCAACGAGCCTCGCAACGTCCCGACCAATCAGAGCATACTGGGCTCACAGGGAGGGAGGGGGAGGAGCTCCAACAAGCCGTTTAGGACAGAGAGTGAATACACACACTATACAGAGATGCTGGATGAGAAACCAATGTGAGTTTGGAACATTGAATAATTTAAATCTATTCTAGTAGACCTCAACAATGGAATTATGATCAGTAGAAATGGCCATGTCATGGGTCCTTTCAATAAAGTTGGGGATGGTCATGATGTGAAAACAGGCTTTTTATCCATCGATCCTCACTTGTGTGTGAAAGTCTGAAAAGAGGAATGCTGAGTCTAATCGGCTGCCTTTCAGTAAGAGTTGAGGGAAAAGCTAATTGAATGAGGAGACAGAGACATGTGATTCTTATGGACTGTTCTCGGCTTAATAAAGGCTGGTGTGTGTGCGGAGGTGACAGGCTGCGGATTTAGAGACGTGTCAGGAGTTATTGACTAGTTGTGTTTTACAGCAAGCCAGGGAAACAGGTGACAGCTGAGGTGTGTGTGAGGATGAGGAAACTGAACTGGACATTTGTGTGAATGATACATTTCTCCTGGGACATGTCTCCACGCTTTAATGTTCAAAAAGCTCTTTATTGTTCTCTGTGCTGCAGCACCTCTTTTCACCCTCTGTCTGAAACCAGAGCCCAGTCTGCTCTGATTGGTTAGCTGTGGATTTGAACCTTTGCAGAGCATTTACATATATTATTATATTACAAATATTAAATCTGCATTTTGAATTCATGTTAGTTCAGTTCTTATAGGTCATGAACTTATTGAAAGAATAACATAACAAGAACCACAACAGCAGGCAAAGTGTTTGTCTGTTCTTCTGCTGGAGCACAGGGTGTGTGTGTGTGTGTGTGTGTGTGTGTGTGTGTGTGTGTGTGTGTGTGTGTGTGTGTGTGTGTGTGTGTGTGTGTGTGTGTGTGTGTGTGTGTGTGTGTGTGTGTGTGTGTGTGTGTGTGTGTGTGTGTGTGTGTGTGTGTGTGTGTGTGTGTGTGTGTGTGTGTGTGTGTGTGTGTGTGTGTGTTGTCCTGAGGGATAACAGCAGGTTGACTGTCCTGATTCTGTCTGCTGTACTTTACCTGGTCACAGCTCACTAATAAACCCAGAACACACACACACGACCTGCAGTGTAAACACACACACACACATACACACACACACACACACACACACACACACACACACACACACACACACACACACACGCCCGCCCATCGCCCACGTAAGACCTCATGCACACACACACACACACACACACACACACACACACACACACACACACACACACACACACACACACACACACACACACACACTCATGGAGGCAAATGCATATTATGTGAAATTGCACGCACAAACACACACATCAGTTAGTGAGTCATGTGGTCATACTTTGAAAATACAGGGAAATACACACACAGATACACATACACACAAACACACACACTCACTCACGCCATACACACACACACACAAACAAACACACACACACACACTCACGCATGCCATACACACACACACACACACACACACACAAACAAACACACACACACCGTGCTCAGTCCTAATTCTATAAGGGGGTCTAGCATGTCTCCCCTGAAACCTCCAGTCCAATTCATTTGATTTCATTACAGAGAGAAAGAGGGGGAGAGAAAGGGGAGTCGGGGGGAGAGAGAGTGAGAGAGAGGTAAACTGTAATGTGGGCGAGCGAGCGGTGGTTTTCATTAGAGCTGCTGGTTAGAGCTGCGATCCAATTTAGACTTCAGGCTGGCAGAGTGGAGCGCGGTGTGTTTTTATTGGTATTTAATCAGCTCAATTGGGACGTTTTATTAGTGCGATGCTTTGTTTCGGAGGACAGGCGAGAACTGTTGGTTATTAGGGGCTCTCAAAGTGAGGCTCGGGGGCCCTGCAGGGGGCCAGGAGGGGGGTTCTGCGGGGCCCAGAGGAAGAGGAAATATTGGAAATGTGTCCTGGGTGGTTCAATGAGAAATGAGGAAGGCAGTAAAACCACCAGAGTTTTGGGGGTTCGATTCCCTTTGCTGGAAATGTCACGATGCAAATGAGAGTTTCAGCGCTGCAAACATGTCTCTGTATCGGAGTTATCGTCAGACGGTGGAGAGGAAACAAGGAACATAGATAATGTTCATCAATTTATTCTAAGTTTGTTTTGTGAATGTTCATCAGCTGACCTGCACGCCTAGCTAATAATGATTTAGCGCCCTCAATGTGAATGTTTCTGCCATCTCTGAACCATGGACTGTAACGCTGAGCCTCAATTCGGATACTTAACTTAAAGAGTTCTACTTTTTAGAGTTTTCCCTTTCCTCTAGTGTTCTATGGGTTTTAGTGCATGTAAATGGTCTGCAGAGGCTACAATCCCTGTGTTCCCCCCAGAGGGAGTTTCTCTCACACCCCCCAGCCTCCATTGGACTCTTTTGTTACTTCTGGAACATCGCTATGTAACACTCATCAATAGTAACACACTATTGGCTAGCGCTCCAACACATTGTACATGATAGGCTAAGGGTCGGGACATTTCTTAGCGGTTGACCAATCACAACAGAGCTATCTTGGTTAGCAAAGTACATCCAACAGTATCAGTGATGCTAATTGGATGCTACTTTTGGCTAAAAAAAAACATGCTAAAAACAAAATGTACTTACCTTAAGCTGAACAACGTTGAAGCCATTTTGTAATAGCCACACCCAAAGCATACACTGCTTCATCCTTTATGTTACCCAGTTAGCTAAATTAGATGCATTTTCAAATAGAGTTTTATACCACTGGACATCGTGTTATAAGCCTTTTAACCATGCGTATAACAAGTGCAAGAATAATGCAACGCCATCATTCACTGATCCACTTCATGTGCTGCATTGACTAGAACAATAAGGCCTGTTATGTCTTTTACTTCTGCTAGTGAGGATGATTTAAAGTGTTATCATTGTTTTGGTTTCATTTCGCTCAGCTGTACTTAAAACATGGACAAAAACAACTGTAGGTCAAAAGAAGGAAAGGAGAATAGGTTTGAGTTTTGATCAAGTGTGCGCGTGTGGAGGAGAGGGAGAGCGTTCGTGTTTGCCTCACAGCGAGAGAGAGAGGTCGAGAGAGAGAGAGATCGAGAGAGAGAGAGAGAGAGAGAGAGAGAGAGAGGCGGAGTGTGTGTGTGAGAGAAAGGGGAGGAGACAATGTGAGAGTGTGTGAATATGACTTTATTCTGGAGTCTGATCACACACACTGAGCTCCAGTGAGCGGAGAGAGGAGAGCTCCGGGCTTCAGCTGCACTCAGATCAGATGAGAGGAAATAACACACACATCTGATGGAAACAACACACTCCTCTCAAACTGAAACACACTTCACTCACTCAAACCCAAATCTCTGACTGTGGCTTCGTGCGTCTTTCTGTTGGCACAAAGCACTCACCTCTCCATCCTTATTCCCGCATACGCGACTCCAGGAATCGCTGAACTCCTCAGGTAGAAATGATATCATGTCTGCATCTTAAAAGCATTAAGGATTACACTATATTCCATTTTTTATTGTGGGGGGAATCGGTGTTTTATTACGCGTAAAAGTAACAAACTCAGTCCGGGACTTTTTGGAGACATTTTCCCGAGACAGGGCTCAAACTGAAAAGACTTTCGGGTTATTTCTGAAGGTTGTTTGAGTTTAAACCCCTCGTTATCCTTAGTTTCTACGCACTGCTGAAACTTGTGTTGAATTTATAAAACCTTTTAGGTCCTTTTTCCAGACTTGTTATGAAGTAAAACATTTTGTGACGCGACACAGGAACGTACAAAGAATAAAAAAGGCACCCTTGCTATAAAATCGGTTATTTATTGTCGGCACTGCTTTAAAAATAGAAGAGCAGTTTATAGATCGTGCGTTATTCTGCCCAATAAAGCCAGAGCAAATGTCCTCCCGCTGAACAAACAGACCTATCAGTCTCTCTCGCTCTCCTCCTCCTCTCTCTCTCTCTCTCTCTCTCTCTCTCTCTCTAGCGCAGAGGACAGCACACACACGCGCGCACACACGCAGGTTTTGCCGACATACCGACACACTTCGCCTCTGCTGTATCTCTGTATCACACCAATATCATCGCTGTTCACTGACTGACCGACTGACTGCTCTCTTTCAGGTCCGCTGTTCCCACGAAACAACCGAACGAACCACCGGCACACACTAGGATTTTTAAGCCGGGAACCGAATGCCTTTCTCGGATGGAGAGCCGGCGGAGGTGCCCGTGTGAGAGCGGAGAGTCCGGAGCTCCTGCACTGGGAGAAAAGATCTCAGAAACGGCCGATCGTCTGTGAAATCATCACTTCTTCCATCCATTGATCACAGTGACTGCTCAGAGGGCGGATAAAGACACCGGAGACACCGGGACCATGATCCGGAGCTGCACGGGGGTTCTCTCTGAAGGATAGAGTCAAAAAGGACGAAAATAAAGGAAAAGGTTTCACATCTTTTCTGAATATACTTTCACTAATCCCGTTCATCTTCGCTCCATTGATTGTTTGTTTTGCGCACCGGGACCATGATCCGGATTTGCTCCAGAGTTACATCTGAAAGTTAAGAGAAGGGAGAAAAAAAGGAACAAACGAAAAAAAGAAGATTGTTGTTTGTCTATTCGCTGAATCAATCCCAGTAAACCTTTGTGACTGGTCAGTGTTGGGAGGAGAGCGACATTGGAAAAGTAGCTGCACCGGAACCATGATCAGGATCTTCCCGGATTTCAGCGTCCAGGTGACGGCTTCGGGAGTCGGAGGACCCGGGGTTGGAGGAGGAGGAAGCGGTGGCATGGGACCCCAGGTGGGTCGCATCCCGGGGACCTCCAACGGGAATCCGCAAAACTTGCAGGGGATCAACGCCTACCAGCAAAGGTATGTGTGCAAGAAAAAAGACCTGTAGAGTGGGGGAAAGAGTTTAATTTGAAATGTTGAAAAAGTGCATACACACTAAAGGTCATGTGTAATGCATGTTTCTGTGGTTTTACTGCAATATATGTGGTTTTTGAAACTGTGAAAATCAACACAAGTGCTCTTTATGCATGCGGGACAGTTTTCTGTTCAGATACAGTTGGGCATTTCTAACTCAGTGGTCACTTTTTGGTTTATTTTTCAAGGTATTTTAATGGAGCAACGCTATCGGTTGGCATTTAAAAGTACAACCACTTCCTCGTGCACCGTGAGTGAAACTGGGAGGACTACATATTGTTATTTGTGAGGATACATTTTACAAAAAGGTGTTTTTTTCCTCGCTTTTTTCTTTTTAATGTGCAATTTATCCTTAAAGGAAAAGGAAAGCATGCTGACATTGAAGTTGGAATTCAACATCCACAGTTAGATCTGAGATTATATTAGTTTTTCAAAGCAAGTTGTGCACACAAGTGTGAAAAGGTGTATTTAAAGACGGGGCGACAGAGGAGAAATTGAAGACGGTGATTCAGTGGAAACAGAGGAGTGAAGTCCAGGTAATTATGTGGAAACAACTGGGCCGAGGTTCTGCTAATTCAGTGGAAACAGAGGAGGTAATTTATCCGAAATAGGAGTGAGTTGTTTCTGCTTAAAAAAAGAAATGAGATGAGTGTTTCCCCGCTGGTCATGAAGCTGCGGCTCCTGCAGTCCAAGCTGTTTTCTGGGGTAAATTCCCTCCATCCGTCCTTCTGTTATTTCCTTATTTCCCTCCAATCTGAATCTAAATGATTGCCTCCCCATCCGGCTGCTCAGTAGGGTTATTTTTTCTAATCATCTGGAGCTGTGGGGGGGCCCAAACACACCCAACACACTCACACACACTTGCCTTATTACCCGTAAAACTCTCCGTATTATGGAGTGTATACTATGTGTGTGCAAAGTCTAGAAGCTGTGGGGAGCAAACACGACATAAATCACAGCCGGGGCCTCCGGGAGCGTCTCAAAGCAACAAATGCGAGGAGAATAAGGGCCGATTGTTATTTAAAGCAGGGCTTCTGAGCCCCCATACGGGAGGGGATTTTGGGGCAGTGGACCTTATGTTTATGGCAACATGCTGGTGAGGATTAGAGCAGCGGTTTGACACGTTCTCTGATAATTCCTCCTGACATGAAACCTGCTGATTTAACTATGCCGTCATCTGGTCCCGTCTGAAGTCCTCAAGGACCCGTTGAGGCCCGAAACCTCAGTTTGAGAGCAGGCAGTTGATGGTTAGGGGTCAAGCCTAAACTTGAAGGTGAACTTCAACAAGAAAGATGTCTGGATTTCAAACAGCCGTAGAGTTTCAGTTTGGAAAAATAAAATAAATCCGTCCGTTTTTGGATTGTTTGTGATCATCGGTCGCCGAGCTGCCCCTCTTCCCTCTCTCCATACATAATGTTTCCCCCAACAAACAGCTGGGAGCTAATATGTTTATACATTACGCTCCATTATCCACGTCGCCTCCGTTTGACTGCTCTCAGTAAGCAGTGCTGAGACGGAGAGAGACTGAGCAGCCGAGCCTCGTCCGGGGAGAACACAGCGAGCACTAAAATCAGACGAGAGCAGGTGCCGTTAACGACCAAAAACTCACATTTTGAGCAAAAGCTGCTTTTTTGCGTTTATACAAACACTTAAACATCTTCAGATTCGATTTGCTTTGTGGAAAAATTCATGACGCAAGTTCAGTTCAGGGCCCAGGAGCGACGACTGGGGGTCAAACCTGTGACCTCTCTCGCAGGAACAGCTTTTATGGACCAAAAAGCAGTTGCTGTCTTTGCTTTTAAATATTATGTTCACACTCTGATACATTTGGGAAAAGGGATGCAGAAAAAACTGAACTCGGTTTAATCAACAGCTCAATTTTGATTCGAACATTTGTATCTAGACGTTTTTTTAAGAGTGACACGAGTCTGATTTTCTCCTGCAAATCACTGCATCTGCTGTGAAACTGCCGCACACATCGAGGCTCGATCAAACGTTGACGCCTTTTTTCTGAACACATCACTGCGCCGGCTGATCGGCAGGCGCTCAGATCATGACGACGGCAGACTGGAGGTCACGCTTCTCCTCTCCAGTCTTTATTTTCCGCCACAGCACCGCCTGTAACCCTGTGTTTGTGTGGAGAATACCCAGCATGCCTTTGACCTTGACAGGTCATTGGTATAGAGAGGGAGGCTTTTCAGCTTCCAGGGCTACAGCCTGGGGGTTAATCACACAGCACAACGATTACCTTACAATGAATTATACATTTAAAAAAAAAGGGAGGAATTTAAATCATTGTTCAGAAAAAAAAAAAGATATAAGAAACAGACGGGAGTTTCTGTTGAAGGATAATGAGCCATCGCTGACGTGAAAACATCAAGGCCTGGAGGGAAATATATTGATTGGCTTGAAATGTAAAAAGTGAGCGGTATAATTAGATTTGTACAAATGATTTGAAGAGTTTTGTTCATATTTAGAGGCTTATAGCAAAGTCATGCATCCTCTTATGTGAATGGAAACACAAACACATGACTGGAAATATTCTGCAGCACAAAGTTAGTCGCGGATTTTTGGATTTTGAAGTGAGACATTTGCTGTGATGTGTTTATTATGACAGTGAAGTGTGTGTGTGTGTGTGTGTGTGTGTGTGTGTGTGTGTGTGTGTGTGTGTGTGTGTGTGTGTGTGTGTGTGTGTGTGTGTGTGTGTGTGTGTGTGTGTGTGTGTGTGTGTGTGTGTGTGTGTGTGTGTGTGTGTGTGTGTGTGTGTGTGTGTGTGTGTGTGGGGAAGTGCAGAGATCTGATGCATCCATCCAAATAAATCACCCCTGACACTGGGTGGTGTTTTTTTAATGATTGTTGAAAAATGGGATAATAACCCCGCGGTGGAAAGAGAGGGAGAATTAAATAAAAAAATAAACACACACACACACGCACACAAACTGGCTCCAACTGCAACTGAGTGGCGTTGTTGCGCCGGGGCTGGAGAAAATACCGGAGATGTGTGGTGTCCTTTTTTTTCTTCCTGTCAGCAGCCAGAGAAAAGGGGGAAAATGCTCCGGGAAACCACGGACACTTTGACCGCCCAGCGACGCTCCTCGGCGGGGATTTTAACCGGGATGTATAGGCGCTGCAGCGGCGGCGAGGATGTGAACATTTGACGCGCCTGTTTTGGCTTTTTTTTCCTCCAACGGAGCGCAGGAAGGCAGGACATTCTTCTGTGGTGCCAAAACCCCGAAGCTGTGCGGAGAGAGAGAGACAGCGGGATCTGAGAGGCATCCTCCCCGGGTTCCCCCTCACTTACCCCGGCATGCCTCTGCTGCTGCAGCCCGCTCCTTGGCTCCACCGCCCGTTGTTTCCACGCTCCTGAAGCGGCGGCGAGACTCACGCACAGCACGCGCTCTCACACACACACACACACACACACACACACACACACACACACACACACACACACACACACACACACACACACACACACACACACACACAAAACACACACTAACACGTTCACACACACGGACATGGCTTTGTCTTAACACACCGACCATGACGCATTGCTGTCAGGGTGGCTGCGGCTCCGCGTCCAAATACATCTGAGAGGAAGAGAGGAAAGAAGAGAAAGTAAGAAATTGAAATAATTGTTGCAGGAAGATGGCGCCCACCAAACCGAGCATCCAGCAGGACCCGACGCGGAGAGAACGGTAACGGGGATTGGATTCTTGTTCCCGCACACACTCCTGCTGCTTACTGCATGTTTACAGCTCAGCAGACACACACACACACACACCGCTGCCGCTTTGCGTTTTATTCCGAGCCTCAAGGTGTCAGGAGGACCGCTGGTACCCTTTCCAGAGGAGAGTCGAGGTGTGTGTGTGTGTGTGTGTGTGTGTGTGTGTGTGTGTGTGTGTGTGTGTGTGTGTGTGTGTGTGTGTGTGTGTGTGTGTGTGTGTGTGTGTGTGTGTGTGTGTGTGTGTGTGTGTGTGTGTGTGTGTGTGTGTGTGTGTGTGTGTGTGGCTGGCTGGGTAACAGGTCTGTTGGCTAACTATTAGTGGATCACAGGACTGTCTTTGCTGCTGTCTTTGCTCTCCTCCTCATACAGTGTGTGTGTTGTTGGGGAGCCATGCAGTGTGTTGATGATCAAGGTGTGTGAGCGTCGAGGAAAACATGTGCATCCATCGATGACATTTAGTGTGTGTGTGTGTGTGTGTGTGTGTGTGTGTGTGGATCAGAGGAATTAACAGGAAGTTTTAAGGCTATGCATGTATTCAACTGTGCAGGTCAATGTCAGCTGACCTGGGATTGACCTTTCGGCTGCTTCACTGGCTCTGATTACTGAGGTGGAAATATGAATAACTGTGATTTTACATGTAAACATTGTTTTGCTTACGACGTGTGTTCATACACCTGATATTTACTCACCATAAAACGCAATAGGCTCAATTTTCTCAGTTGTTGTCACCTGCTGAGGTGAATGTCTCAGTATGTGGCCTCTTACTACCACATCACAAGACCAGTTGGTTTTATACCCTTGTTCTAATCTCAGAAATGGACATGTTTGGATATCATTTCGTGATATAGTAATGACAGCATGTGCATTGCTTTCACCTGTTGATAGCATTTGATTGTATGACGTTTCAATTGAGGTGTTTCCTTTCTTTTTTCAAACCATACGACACAGATCACGTCCTCCTGTAGGAATACAGATTCTGTTTCATGTGACATCGTTAATGTTCTCCGTAGGGAACAGGAATATTCTCCACCTGTTGATGTAGGAACGAAAAGCAATCAGATTGAACTACAATACATTCCTTTCCTTTCTCTACGTTTCGTCCAGTTGAATGGTTATTCTGTCTTCTGTCTACATATTCTTATTATTATCTGACTCTGATTATATTGTGTTTTCTGTGTTTACTCAGCTTTTGGAGACTTGCTCATTTCACACACACATTTCTACCTGTCCTTTCTACTCTATTATATTGGGCCTCGGCGACATTCGGTGGAGTCATTTTCTCCACGGGAAAGCATATTTCTACAGCAGTTGATTCAGAGTCGAATGAAATGGAGCTTTTTGTTCTTTGATTCCAGTGTATTTCAAAGGTTAAAGGAAATCTTCTTTAGCGGCTATTGTGCTTTCTACTATTTGTCCTCAAAGTCAGTGCACCTCTCGTGTCTTTAAACGTAATAATACGATGTTGAAGAGCTGTTTGTTGTGAGTGTGAACAGGTGATGTCGTGTGTATCGATGGAGGCGATGACACGCGTGTTTTCCCCCTCTGTCTAACCTCTACTCTAACATCTGTTGTTATGAAGGAAAAGGTGCAGAGATAATTTAGTTCCAGCTCGCTGAGGTCGTCTCCCCGCTCGTCGTGTTTCTGGCTTTTTATTTCAGTCCGACATCCTCCTGTTTAACAACACCTGCTCTGACAGAACCGCAGCCGACAGGAATGTAAATGTTCACGCCGAGAAACATCGGTATAGATGTGAGCATTTGGTAAATATCGTGGAAACTGTTCAGAATCCAAAGCTTGGTTCTGCTTTTCATGCTTCAGCTTCGCCACAGTTTGTTCTGCAGTGCTGTAATTATTTGGAAGGGTGTGTGTGTGTGGGTTTGCGCTTGAAAAAAGTGAAACTAACCCATCAGACAGCAGCTGTGATGGTGTTGCAGTGACTTTCTCACTGCAGCTCAGCTTTCTGACTCATATCTGATGATATCAAAAACTCTACTTATAGTCACACTCTTTCCTTTTTCATCTGCATCGTATCCACACTTGTTGTTATGCATAAAAAAAGTACACTGTAAGTCGTGTATATCCCACAAAATCCAATCATACGTACTCCACTGTCTGTAGTCTGTGTTCAGAGGTCTGGTTTAAAGAGGAGATATTATGTAGTGTCTCTACTTTAAAGAGTCCTCTCCTGCTGATGTTCAGGTGTATATCAGTATGTAGTGTCTCTACTTTAAAGAGTCCTCTACTGCTGATGTTCAGGTTTATATCAGTATGTAGTGTCTCTACTTTAAAGAGTCCTCTCCTGCTGATGTTCAGGTGTATATCAGTATGTAGAGTCTCTACTTTAAAGAGTCCTCTCCTGATAATGTTCAGGTGTATATCAGTATGTAGTGTCTCTACTTTAAAGAGTCCTCTCCTGCTGATGTTCAGGTGTATATCAGTATGTAGTGTCTCTACTTTAAAGAGTCCTCTCCTGGTGATGTTCAGGTGTATATCAGTATGTAGTGTCTCTACTTTAAAGAGTCCTCTCCTGCTGATGTTCAGGTGTATATCAGTATGTAGTGTCTCTACTTTAAAGAGTCCTCTCCTGCTGATGTTCAGGTGTATATCAGTATGTAGTGTCCCTACTTTAAAGAGTCCTCTCCTGCTGATGTTCAGGTGTATATCAGTATGTAGTTTCTTTACTTTAAAGAGTCCTCTCCTGCTGATGTTCAGGTGTATATCAGTGTGTAGTTTCTTTACTTTAAAGAGTCCTCTCCTGCTGATGTTCAGGTGTATATCAGTGTGTAGTTTCTTTACTTTAAAGAGTCCTCTCCTGCTGATGTTCAGGTGTATATCAGTGTGTAGTGTCCCTACTTTAAAGAGTCCTCTCCTGCTGATGTTCAGGTGTATATCAGTATGTAGTGTCCCTACTTTAAAGGGTCCTCTCCTGCTGATGTTCAGGTGTATATCAGTATGTAGTGTCTCTACTTTAAAGAGTCCTCTCCTGCTGATGTTCAGGTGTATATCAGTATGTAGTTTCTTTACTTTAAAGAGTCCTCTCCTGCTGATGTTCAGGTGTATATCAGTATGTAGTGTCTCTACTTTAAAGAGTCCTCTCGTGCTGATGTTCAGGTGTATATCAGTATGTAGTGTCTCTACTTTAAAGAGTCCTCTCGTGCTGATGTTCAGGTGTATACCAGTATGTAGTGTCTCTACTTTAAAGAGTCCTCTCGTGCTGATGTTCAGGTGTATATCAGTATGTAGTGTCTCTACTTTAAAGAGTCCTCTCCTGCTGATGTTCTGGTGTAAATCAGTATGTAGTGACTCAGCCCAGTCTGCTCTGATTGGTTAGCTGGGCGGCTCTGTTTGTGATTGGTCAAAAGATTCTAGACTTTCACCCAGGATATTCTGTCGTTTTCCGTGTAAACCACAATTGATTGATTTTTCACGAAGCTTCTATACTTCAGTAACGGACATTCTGTATATATATTTTTAACCAAAAGTTAACTTATCCGTCACCCAACCATTTTAACCAAACCATTTCCATTTTAAAATAATGGAAATATATACGTGTTGATGGACATTGTTGTGGGGGAACGCTCAAAAACTTTTCATAAGATGTCATACGAACCACTGTATTCAAACTACGACATATGACTGAAAGTGTTGGCGTCTTATTGAACCCTCACATTTGTCTTGTGAGTTTGTTGTTGACACATGCGTTTTTTAGGGATGTCCCGATCACCTTTTTTTGCTCCCGATCCGATTCCGATCATTTGATTTTGACAATTTGCCGATACCGATTTTTCCCGATCCGATCTTTATGCAATGCATTAAGAGAAAAAAAAGAAAAAAAGCATTCAAGTTGTCCCTTAAGGTTATTCTTTTATTTAAATTGGATATTCTATCCAACATGGATATAGCTTCTTTCTTTCACAGCAGCATTGGATCAGTTCAGTTGTGCAGCATTGGATCAAAACAAAATAAAGCTTATCAGTACTTGTTAGCTTACTGCTACAATTAGACACTGCGCCCACTCTGTTGCCAGATTTGAGAGAAATAACCAGGTCTATGAAGACAAGCCCCAAAGAAGCAACACATACATGATGTTGTGTCATTTGAAACCAAAACTAAGGCCTCAGGATGACTTTAAGACTTGAACATGGTCATTTTTGTTTTGTAACATTGAATTAGAAATTTTAAAAAAGTATTTAAAAAAAAAAAAAAAAAAAAAAAAAAATCCAGATCCCCGATTTTTTTCTCCCGATTCCGATCTTTTGAAAATCACTTGATCGGCTCCGATCCCCGATCACGTGATCAGATCGGGACATCTCTGGCCTTTTTTAGCCTGAATTCGGGTAAGAGGACACAGAAATATGTACAGAGCAGCTAAAGTGTCTTTGTGTCGGCATGAAGGACATGACAATGATGTGTTACACAGTTTGTTACCTCACGCAAATGAGTACAATATACAGCAGAGTATGACTGCAGGTCAGCGCTGAGCAGCAGATTAACAGCCGGCTATTTGCATATGTGTGCTGTTAAAGAGCAGAGAGCGGGCGTGGGGTCAGAGGTCAAATGTATAGAGCTGAAATTACACTTCACTGCCTTCACTTGCACTGATTCTGCCACAAAGAGGATTTTATCCGTTCAATTTGTCCTGAGCCGAGCAGGCAGGAAGCTCCGGGCTGACGGGAGGAAGTAGAATTCATGAGTGTGAGACTTATTATCTGATGTTACCTTGACCTTTGCTGAAGGTGAGACTTTCTCTGGTGCTTTTACAGCTCATTTATATTCGATCAAAGACATTTCCTGTCCCTGGGACGGATCCCTGAAGACTCTGGTTGGATTTCTGTAGTTGATTGTAGTGGAATGTTTAGGGGCTCCTAACACTAGGATGGGTCAAAACCATTTCCTTACGTATACCTGTACTATGTAATGACAAGAAAAGTGCAAAAAAAACTAAACAAATCTCCAGATTAGTTGGTATGTTTGTCTAGCTCGAAAACCTAAACAAAGAAATGTAATCACGGCCCAGTGAGGCAATGCTTTCAGATGTCAGTCACCTGTTGTATTCCTGACCAAAGTGTGTCCTCCTGAGGCTTTCAGACACAGCTCTTGGACAGACGATGGAATGAAAGGCATTCGCTTTGACCCGAAACACCAAACCTTTGCAGTGTGTTGGTCACAAAAAGTTAAACCATTTTGTGTTTTGGCAGAACAGAACGAGAGGTTCAGATCACGACTGGATCTGATCAGCTTATCATCAAGCTACCTGCTTGGGTCTGTTTTGGGGCAGAGAGCAGATTGCTGTCATGGTTACAAATCATGGACAGAATTTAAGTTTCTTTTGTCTTTTTCTTTTGCTTGGTCATATAATGCTGCGCCAGGAGGACCGCTGGCTCTGATAGGAAGCATCCAGAGCAATGACGAAAGCAGCATTTTAATGTGGTCATTTCTTGAAGCTTGAGTTTTAAAAACAGGTTGTTTTTTAAGGGTGTTCTGACACCTTTGATGCTGGTGCTTTCAAACCTTTTCAAAGACACTGGAATCATTTCAAACACGATGAAATGCACCATGTTACCACTCTAGCTGCTGTGATAACTTTAGATTTCTGATATATGTGTTCACTTTAGCGTCCTCTGTATACATTATATTTGTTAGAACTCCAGAGTCAGATGATTGTGTAATATCAATCAACACCAATCTACTGAGAACATCACTCTACTTCCTTCCTGCTCTGCTTTCTAAACCGTAAAGCGGTTTCTTTGCGTTTCCAGAGAAAAAATGTTCATTGGAAAATCTATTTTTCAGCCGCAGACTATCAAACCAGGTGTCCTTGAATGCACCATCAAGAAGACTCTCCTGCTTGTAACCGATGCCCGTACGTTGATAGAAAGAAAAAAAGGTGATTAAATGTTTTATTGTGACGAATGATCTCTCTGCTGCAGGTCCTCTTGTCTGCTTTTCATAGAAACCAACAGAAAGCATTGGCTGCCTGCGAGGAGGGACATCAATTTAAAAAGTGATGGTTTGTTTAGGCAATAAAGTTTACACATTTCTAGATAATCCATCTATTAATTTCTCCCCTCGTCCATTCATCTCCTCCAACCTCCAACGCTTCATTCTCCCACCATTCACTCCATCCATCCCTCCATCTGCTCCCCTCCCCCCTTCACCCGGCTCTGTGTGTGTGTGTGTGTGTGTGTGTGTGTGTGTGTGTGTGTGTGTGTGTGTGTGTGTGTGTGTGTGTGTGTGTGTGTGTGTGTGTGTGTGTGTGTGTGTGTGTGTGTGTGTGTGTGTGTGTGTGTGTGTGTGTGTGTGTGTGTGTGTGTGTGTGTGTGTGTGTGTGTGTGTGTGTGTGTGTGTGTGTGTGTGTGTGTGTGTGTGTGTGTGCAAAAGGCTGTCAGGCAGCAACAGCGTTTTGGCTGAGCTGCTGTTTGTGGATCTATTTCTGGGGGCATTTCAGTGGCGATAGGCATCTGGAGGAGACCAAATTAATTTCCAGGTAGAGAGAGAGAGAGAGAGGGGAAGGGGGGAGAAAGGGTGAGAAATAAGAGGTGGAGGACAGACTTCATAGCTGACTGCACAAGTGCTCCCACTATCAGTACACTACAGCGGCTCTGGAGAGGAAGATGATGGAGAGAGGAGGACAGAGACTGAGCAGTGAGGGGGGAGAAAGAGAGTCGGACATTCAAAAAGTGTGAGGAAGGAGAGAGGAGGATATATTCTATGATGGGGGAGTGATATAAAAACAGAAAGAGAAAATAAAATGGAAGGATTGGGATATTTTTGGAGATGACAACAATGTTTTTTTCCAACAATCGTCCGAAAACGACGTGTTTACGATCAATAGACAGCGCCCTCTAGTGGTCGTAGTGATAGAACGACAAAATCAACGCACAGAGGAGGTCAGAAAAACACCTGAAAGACTTACAGGAAGCTGTTGTTCCCATTTCTCTTGATTCTGGACGGAGGAGTCGCTTCTGATTTCTGACTCGAAGGCAGCAGCAAAGCCGTATAAAAGTATATTTTAGTAATTTTAACAATCTTAAACGGCAAGTTGTTTTTTAAAACCATGATTGCATGTATGCAGATTTGTCTCAGTATTCTTGGTGTGAACAGACCGACACTCTACGGAAGAGGATTAGGGCCACATGTCAATTTGTTCAGATTTAATCAAAAGTGATTTTGGAGTTTTGAGAAAAAAAAGTCTGAAATCGGAGAAGGAACAAATAAATACTTAAAGACAGAAAAATTATGTGGAATAAAATTAGAGTTAGAGAGAGAGAAGAAGAAGGGATGTGATGTTGGAGTCACTCTCCGTTCGGATTGGCTCTCACCAGCAGACAGCCATGAATCAAACTCACCTCAGGCTGCATGAGAGGCTCTTAAAGCCCAGAGGAGAGTGTGGGGGTGTGTGTGTGTGTGTGTGTGTGTGTGTGTGTGTGTGTGTGTGTGTGTGTACATTCTTGTAGTGTTGTTTGATCGCCACCACCTGCCTTGTGTCTCCGTCTTCTTCTTCTATCTTTATTGAATAATGCATACACAGACAAACTGAAGCATCCACATCACTGTATGTTAGGTGAAAGCATTAATATTAAGTTGAACCTAGTTATACTTAATAGATTATTGCTTTCAATAGCCTAAAACAGTGGTGTGTAGCCTACTCTGTTGACGTAATACATTTAATTAAAGTCAATGCTTCAGTGTAAGAGTGCACTCACGTCAAAAAGAGCAGAGATTATTTGTGTCAGATTCAGCTAATAGCTCATTTCCATCACTTTGGACACATCGTAACAATCCACAAACATCCTATCAGACGTTCTCTCACGTTAGAATCTGTCCTCTGCTAAAACAGACTGAGAGAAAGGACGGACAAGAGGAGAGAGAGAAGCTGTGGGAGAAAGGAGGAGGTCTGTGGTGGTGGTTGGCGAACTTTCAGAAACAACAGAAAAACCACAAAGCACAACGTTGGCTTTGTCTCCCAAACACCCCCCCCCTTTCCTCCCTCCTTTCCTCCCTCCCTCCCTTTCTCCCCAGGGGCAAAATAACACAATAAAAAGTCCCATTACCCCGTCCTGATGACGAGCGACACAGAAAACCAGAGGGAGAGACGGTGAGGTTTTGGCAGCCGGTGGTTTCTGTGGAGTGTTTGAGCAACGTGAAATAAAATAATAAAACACTTTAAGTTTTGTTTTAAACGTGCAGTTCCGGTCCGACTTCCCTGTGTGATTTCTCCAGATTGGTTTTGTCCATGTAAACACGGTTATCAGAGGGGAAATATACAAAACTTGGACTGAAAATTGCTTTCC
>NC_136905.1:84074230-84081730 GCF_949606895.1 Notothenia rossii | reverse complement strand
TGACTTGGCATTTTGTGAACATCTCGACCCATTAATGGGGCGAAACCTGTGAGCTAGTTCAGTCAACTCGAGCACCAATGATACATTAACACGTGACGCACCTCGTCCCTCTCACAACCAACCAGACACATTCTCCTAAACAAGCTGCTCTATTTAAGCTGCCAGGTCTTCCTGACTCTGCCTCGCTGCTGCTGCTGCTGCTGCTGTGTTCACTTGCTACTGCTGCTCCCCTGCCCCACCACCACCCCAGCTTCCACCCCAGCTTCCACCCCAGCTTCCACCCCAGCTTCCACCCCAGCTTCCACCCCAGCTTCCACCCAGCTTCCACCCCAGCTTCCACCCAGCTTCCACCCCAGCTCCACCCCAGCTTCCACCCCAGCTTCCACCCAGCTTCCCCCCCAGCTTCCACCCCAGCTTCCCCCCCAGCTTCCACCCCAACATCCACCACAGCTTCCACCCCAGCTTCCCCCCCAGCTTCCACCCCAGCTTCCACCCCAGCTTCCACCCCGGCTTCCACCCCAGCTTCCACCCCAGCTTCCACCCCAGCTTCCACCCCAGCTTCCACCCCAACATCCACCACAGCTTCCCCCCCAGCTTCCACCCCAGCTTCCCCCCCAGCTTCCACCCCAGCTTCCCCCCCAGCTTCCACCCCAACATCCACCACAGCTTCCACCCCAGCTTCCCCCCCAGCTTCCACCCCAGCTTCCACCCCAGCTTCCACCCCGGCTTCCACCCCAGCTTCCCCCCCAGCTTCCACCCCAACATCCACCACAGCTTCCACCCCAGCTTCCACCCCAACATCCACCCCAGCTTCCACCCCAGCTTCCCCCCCAGCTTCCACCCCAGCTTCCAACCCAGCTTCCCCCCCAGCTTCCACCCCAACATCCACCACAGCTTCCACCCCAGCTTCCACCCCAACATCCACCCCAGCTTCCACCCAGCTTCCACCCCAGCTTCCACCCAGCTTCCACCCCAGCTCCACCCCAGCTTCCACCTCAGCTTCCACCCCAGCTTCCACCCCAGCTTCCACCCCAGCTCCACCCCAGCTTCCACCCCAGCTTCCACCCCAGCTTCCACCCCAACATCCACCACAGCTTCCACCCCAGCTTCCCCCCGAGCTTCCACCCCAACATCCACCACAGCTTCCACCCCAGCTTCAACCCAGCTTCCACCCCAGCTTCCACCCAGCTTCCACCCAGCTTCCACCTCAGCTTCCACCCCAGCTTCCACCTCAGCTTCCACCCCAGCTTCCCCCCCAGCTTCCACCCCAGCTTCCACCCCAGCTTCAACCCCAGCTTCCACCCCAGCTTCCACCCCAGCTTCCACCCAGCTTCCACCCCAGCTTCCACCCCAGCTTCCACCCAGCTTCCACCCCAGCTTCCACCCCAGCTTCCACCCCAGCTTCCACCCCAGCTTCCACCCCAGCTTCCACCCCAGCTTCCACCCCAACATCCACCACAGCTTCCACCCCAGCTTCCCCCCCAGCTTCCACCCCAACATCCACCCCAGCTTCCACCCCAGCTTCCACCCAGCTTCCACCCCAGGTTCCACCCCAGCTTCCACCCCAGCTTCCACCCCAACTTCCACCCAGCTTCCACCCCAGCTTCCACCCCAGCTTCCACCCCAGCTTCCACCCAGCTTCCACCCCAGCTTCCACCCCAGCTTCCACCCCAACTTCCACCCAGCTTCCACCCCAGCTTCCACCCCAGCTTCCACCCCAGCTTCCACCCCAGCTTCCACCCCAACTTCCACCCAGCTTCCACCTGAGCTTCCACCCCAGCTTCCACCCAAGCTTCCACCCCAGCTTCCACCTCAGCTTCCCCCCCAGCCTTCACCTCAGCTTCCATCCCAGCTTCCACCCCAGCTCCACCCAGCTTCCACCCCAGCTTCCACCCCAGCTTCCACCCCAGCTTCCACCCCAGCTTCCACCCCAGCTTCCACCCTAGCTTCCACCCCAGCTTCCACCCTAGCTTCCACCCCAGCTTCCACCCCAGCCTCCACCCCAGCTTCCACCCCACCACCACCCCAGCTTCCACCCCAGCTTCCACCACAGCTTCCACCCCAGCTTCCACCCCAGCTTCCACCCCAGCTTCCACCCCAGCTTCCACCTGTAGGCTCGGGGGATAGTTATCTAATCATCACTCAATGTAATTGTAAATCTGTGGAGTGATGAGGCCCGAGCCTAGACGCCAAACTCAAACTATATGCTGCTTCTAATAAACATTGAGAAACAAGTGAGTTGTCTGATTGAAATATAACTCATGAGACAATCCTAGATGGCAATGGGACTCTAACACCTTATTGGATAAATGGTTAAATGTCTCTAACGACATACAAGAGATCCAGTCGACCATCAGGCATCATTTGTTCACTCTCACATGAGCAGATTAGTTTGCAGCAGTTTTCCTTCTCAGTGTTTCTGCAGAGAACATCAGACGATCCAAACTCATCTCATGAATAAAATATTAAATATGTTGGAGCTCAAACAGAAGCTCCCTAATTTCCAGCTGATGTTTCCATTTTCTGTTTTAGAAAACTGCTCTCCATGTGAGATTAAGATTCAGGATCCAACGCTGTACGGTAGCAGCCTTTCATGCGTGAAGGAAGAGAAAGTGTTTGGCTCGACTCCTCTGCGCTCTAACACATGTACAGTATCATCTCCGCTGAAAACCTTTCATCTCCTGGACTTCTCAGGAAATACAAGGACTGTGTCGGATCCGATTTTCTTATTATCATTTAAACATGAGTGACAAATTATTTAAAAAATAAAGTACTGGGTTATTTATTCATAACAAGGACCATATCTATGTATTTATGACTTTGTGTGTGTGTGTGTGTGTGTGTGTGTGTGTGTGTGTGTGTGTGTGTGTGTGTGTGTGTGTGTGTGTGTGTGTGTGTGTGTGTGTGTGTGTGTGTGTGTGTGTGTGTGTGTGTGTGTGTGTGTGTGTGTGTGTGTGTGTGTGTGTGTGTGTGTGTGTGTGTGTGTGTGTGTGTGAGGTCACTGTGGTGGGGGGGAGGTGACGCTCTGAGCTCTGTAGTGGAACAAATTGAAAGCCAAGCTAGTATCAATCACTGTGAAGCTATACTTAATTGTCCCGGACACACACACACACACACACACACACACACACACACACACACACACACACACACACACACACACACACACACACACACACACACACACACACACACACACACACAAACAGTGTGGTAATGAATTCTTTAACACTGTTCTTTATTGGACAAGAGGAGGAATGTGAGAGAGGAGAACATTTACAAAAGAACAGATGAGAAACAGGAGAGTAAACAAGTATTCACAGAACGGTCCAAAAGTCTTTTTTTTTTCTCTGTACCATACTCAATCAATCAATGTTTATTTATATAGCCCAATATCACAAATGTTACATTTGTCTCAGTGGACTTCACAGTTTGTACAGAATATCAGTATGACAATACGACACCCTCTGGCCTTAGACCCTCTGTCCTTAGACCCTCTGTCCTTAGACCCTCACATGGTACAAGGAAACACTTCCAGAGAAACCCCCACAGTTTAAAGGGGAACATGGAGAAACCTCAGGGAGAGCAACAGAGGAGGGATCCCTCTCCCAGGACGGACAGACGTGCAATAGATGCCGTGTGTAAATTGAAAAGATAATACATTTGCAACATAGGTAGTCCAAATGTTTGGAAATGCATGTGTGTACAGTATGTACACATTCTTTTATTAAAGGTAGGGTAGGTAAGAATGGAGAAACCAGCTTGAGTGCGCTAGAGTTTGAAATACACAACCAAAAAAAATCTGCCCCTTCCTTCAGACTTCCATACAGAGCCCCTCCTCCAACACACACGAACGCGCACATGACCAATGAGGGCACGAGATAAGTTTGTGCACAGATGGAAGGCTGACAGGCAGGTAGGCCATCCAGTTACTTTAGCCGGCTCAGATGATTGGTCGTGCTTTTTACAGCGCTACGGCTTCCACAGATGTATTTATTGTCAACCAACAATGTCATCAATTAATTATTAATCAACAATTAATTAGTATGTAGTTTATTTGACTCAATCTCACATCCTGCTGCCCAATAACCCTCCAAGAGCGCCACATGTTGATACATCCGCCGCAGAAAATAGTCCCCAAGAAATCATACTTAAAAAGTTATCCTTACATTTTTTTTTTTTTAAGATATATATGCAAAGATGTCTTCTCTCAAAGAAAAGCGTATACATACTGTGTGGCAAAAAGTAAAGACCAAAAGTAACACAACATGAACAATTGAGCTACTTTTGAAATCCTGATCATATTCGTCTGTAATTTCTGTCTTTCTGTTCACCTCTCTAAAACACACACACACACACACACACACACACACACACACACACACACACACACACACACACACACACACACACACACACACACACACACACACACACACACACACACACACACACACCCCTCTCTCTCTGTTTATTGGCAGCATATGCTTTTCTGCGTTCGGCCAAATTAAAGGGAGATTCCATTAATTTTTCAGCGCGGCTCCTCGGCCCGTCGAGGTGGATTTGCATTTCTATCTCAGCAGCTTAGCGAATGCTCGTTAAAAAACAGAAATGCTGAAATTGTAAATTGCTGAAAGTCTTCTTCTTCAGAAAATCAAAGTGCAGTCACTCACAGTTTTTCACACACACACACACACACACACACACACACACACACACACACACACACACACACACACACACACACACACACACACACACACACACACACACACACACACACACACAGTTAGGTTCACGTGGCATTATCCACAAATACATGAAGGCAAATACTGAAACTTCTGCACACCAACCAACATATGCATCCTCACACACTCCTCGTGTGTGTGTGTGTGTGTGTGTGTGTGTGTGTGTGTGTGTGTGTGTGTGTGTGTGTGTGTGTGTGTGTGTGTGTGTGTGTGTGTGTGTGTGTGTGTGTGTGTGTGTGTGTGTGTGTGTGTGTGTGTGTGTGTGTGTGTGTGTGTGTGTGTGTGTGTGTGTGTGTGTGTGTGTGTGTGTGTGTCTATAGGTGTGTGTGTTGTTGTTAATTGGAGTGTGAGGTCCATGACAGCTATCAGCGGCTCATTCACTACATTAATGAGAATGATAGCAGCTTTAAAAAGACTGTTCCACACTCTGACCAAACTCATTAACACCGGCTCGCATTTAAATACGCCCCGCTCCTCTTCCTCCTCTTCTTCCTCTTCTCTCTCTTCTTCCCTCCCTCCCTCTCTTTCTTGTCTTTCCACTTCCTGTTGTTCCGTACTCTCTCCATCTCTCTTCCTGTCTTTACGTCTCGTCATGTCTTCTTCTTAACAGAAACAATCTCTCTCTTATTAACTCCCTTCTTCCTTTGAATCTCCTCTCTTCACCTCCTCCCTCTGTTCCGTTATGTGTTCCCTCTCTTTCATGCTGACACTTTATCTCAGTGTGTCTGCAGAGTATGGATCCACTGACAGCGCTACATGTATCCCGAATGTAAAGGCAAGGCCAGGGTATTCGTGAAGGATCTTTCAACCAGTGCTTTACCAAAGGCATGTAAGGCCTATAGTGATATAGAAAGAAAACATAGAGGGCACTTTGGGATGTTACCCTCTGCAGACCATTTACATGCACACAAACATACACCGCACTGCAGGAAAACAAACCCCCCAAAAGCACAATAGGGCCTCTTTAATGGATCAGTTTTGAGGCGATAGCAGCTCAAAGTGTTAAGGCCCAGCTGACTCCAGAGAACTGACACAGACGGACTTCACAGAAACGTTCACTGTGTTCGTGTTGTTATTCATTTCTTTACTTTTTCATTGTTTTTCTTGACAATTATGACATTTGGTTTCTATTACAGATTTCATTTAGTATTTGCAGCTCTGGCTTCTCTGTGGGAACATTAGCTGAGGCTCATGGGTATTGTAGTTTTAAGAAGAGTAGTTAATAAATCGGTTAAATTACATTTGAGATGTTTACATTTGAGTATTGTCAATAAAGTAAATCTTATCTTACCTTACTTAATCAAATTAAAATGGGAAGTTGGAGTCTAGTAGCAGGAGCATCTGTTACTTCGATGTCATTTGTACCCAAAGTCTTAATCAGCATTTTGTGTGCTAAATGTATTTTGTCTTGGCCATGTGTCGCACTGGAACACACCGATTTCAGCCGAGCACGTACGAACTGCGCATGCGTGAGTGGCAATAACTCTCCTTACCAACAGGGGGCGGTAGTGTGTATTTGTCATTCAAAAGAGGAAACAACCGGAAGAAAGGCTGCGTGATAACCGAGAGAAGAAGAACAGACTGAGTGATATAAACGAGAGCTGGAGTTAAATGGAATCTCAGATTTGCCTTCTTAATAGTTTGTTTGGGTCCCTCACTTCCGTTTTACTTCTCATGCACTGATTCGCTAAGCTGAACAGCCAATCAGTGATTTATTTGGCCGACTGCCCACCGATTCGACATGTTGAATCGGTTGGTCTTCGGCCGAAAAGGTGTCGGCACGGCCGAAAAGACACGACGGTGCGGGACACACCAATCTGAGATGGGCGTGTCGACGGTCATCGTCGGCCTGACGCCCACCGACGGCCACAATCGGCTTGGTGTGTCCCGGCCTTTAGACGGTTGAAGGGCTGTAGTGTACGTGCTGCATGTTAGTCCTGAACGAATGTTTATGAAACTTTGAATGAACCAGAATCCAGAGATTGTTGATTCTTTAGAGCTTTCTGCAATGGAAACGAAATGACCTGCAGCCATCACTTGTCGTTGTGCCTTTACAGAATGTGTAATGACCTCTAGTTGTTAACGAGCTGGCTTTATTGCACCAGTGTGGAATGTCTGTCCCTCTTCTCGTGTTTAGGTGTTGTTTAGAAACCATGTCGTGACCTGAATACGGTGTTATTTTGTCATTTATGACTGAAAAACAAGCCGGTGTGAGCTCTGCAGTTTGAACTTTACACTGAAAACACTGCAGCACTCGGTATCTGAGCTACTGTGTATTTTCTATTAACTTAGGGAGTGTGTGTGAGAGTGGGAGTGTTTTTGTGTGTGTGTGTGTGTGTGTGTGTGTGTGTGTGTGTGTGTGTGTGTGTGTGTGTGTCTGTGTGTGTGTGTGTGTGTGTGAGTGTGTGTGTTGCTGTGGCCAGAGGCTGTCTGCTCTGTGGAGTGTGAAGGCGGTGATGGACTGATCCACTTCCTGCAGCACTACATCACACACACACACAAACACACACACACACACACACACTCACACACACACAAACACACAAACACACACACATTTTACTGTAAAATAAAGGTTGCTGTATATGAGGGATGAGGAAATGTATGAAACATATCGACTGTAAAACAAATTAAAGGGGAATTTATGGAGCATCTTAAATGTCGCTGATTTCGAAGGTGAATGAGGACAAATTGAGGAACCTAAAACAACTTGGTAGTGTTTTAAAGATTAGAGATCATGAATTTAAGACAA
>NC_136905.1:84049230-84066730 GCF_949606895.1 Notothenia rossii | reverse complement strand
CTAGTCCGGTAATTACCTGCTAACGGAAACTCTGCTACACAATTCTTATTATTATGATTAAAACATGACCGGTAAGTTTCAAATTTGTCCGGTAAAATAAATTATGTTCGGCGTTTTGACCGGCGAGAAAAAATCCTAGCGGAAACCCTGGGGTAGACATGTGAAGATTATCCAGCTGAACAAAACGTGATCCGTCTCTTCACATTGTGATAACCACAGACCTTATTTCCAGCTATTTTCCAAAATCCTATGGAGAAATTGCATTGGTTTTTGTCGAAGGAACCAGGAGTGGTAAAATGCTAACTTACTTCCTGGTTTTAGGACGCGTCACTGTGGCACTCTATTCATCTCCAATTAGAACAACATGTGCATAACAACAGGAAACGGAAAGATAAAGGGAAGTCAAATAAATGAAGGAAATGAAAGGAAGTCCACCTGGATAGGTACTTTTTGTAAATAGTCATTTGTGTAATTTCCATCTGTAATATTTCATGCAGGCCTTTTAATTAATATTTTACTTTTGCTGTAACTATGTAAATGTCCCCTTATAAAAAAATCTCAAAGATATAGCTCTGGAAACAATTGAGACCCCTCCAAGTATTTTTGAATCTCACTCTCTACGTGTATGGCAGTCATTCGATTCCAGCATCTGTTGAATTCAACCCAGCCTCACAAAGCAACGTGTAATAGCTAAGTTTGTCCACTGGGCAAAACGTAGTATATTCACAAATAACCCTCTCAAGACGTCACAAGGATACAATATGCTGTCTTATTCATTTCTAATGACCAGTGTCCATGTCACGTGATCGCAAACTTTCCCAGCGTGACCATCGGACCCCCAATTTATTTTTAAAACCCTAAATTGTAGGATAGTTTGGTTAAATTGCTTTTTGACTACATTTAGCGAGATGTTTATATTGTACTTTTAGAATATACGTCCAGTGGATCCATAGTTTGATAGATATTGGGGAGATTATTTGAGCTCCATTATGTTTTTTACAAAATATTGTATCCTTGAAACTGATGATTGTGCAGTGGACTCTTAATTGTTTCCAGAGCTGTATATTTAAATAATAGGGGAATACATTGGCATTGAAAGAGGGAAACCGATATGGGGCCAAAAGCATGTGGACAGAGAAAGAGTTGAAGGATGGACAAAGATCCTAAATCTGATTCAAGAAAGAAGAATATAAGCGTTTAAGGTTAGAGTGAAAGAGACGAGACGGACGAATGACTGAAGGGTTGAGAGGACGGACAAATGGAGTGAGAAAGAAGGAGAGATTAGTGAAAGTGAAAGGGAGGGAGAGAGAGAGTGATGAGTGGCAGAACGAGGTAGACGGACATATAAAAAAAGAGAGTCTCTGTAGTGTCAAATGAAGAGATAAGAGACTCCATCCCTCCATCTCTCTGTTTCGCTCCACAGAGAAGATGAGTGGGAATCTCACCGGGAGGCCTTAATCCATTTTCTCTCTCCCCCCTCTCCCCTCTCTTTCTCCCAGAGTAAGTCTCTCCATCTGAGTGCTGCTGGCTGTATGTAATGATCTCTCTCTGCTGTCACACTCACTGGTCAAACTGGAGGAATGAACCCAGCTAGAAATGTTTGGTTCTAAAAACATTCTGAGAACGTTACACTCATTGTTCTAGGACGGTTTTCAGCGGGAAGTTTTTGTTTGGTTCCCAGAACGTTCTTCTGAAAGGTAGGATAACGTTCTCTAAAAACATTCTTAAAATGTTTGGTGATAACATTGTTAGAACATTATGCCCTCCTGTTCTTAAAACGTTTTCAGCGGGAAGTTTTTGTTTGGTTCCCAGAACGTTCTCTAAAAACATTCTTAAAATGTTTGGTGATAACGTTGTTAGAACATTATGCCCTCCTATTCTTAAAACGTTTTCAGCGGGAAGTTTTTGTTTGGTTCCCAGAATGTTGTTCTGAAAGGTAGGATAACGCTCTCTAAAAACATTCTTAAAATGTTTGGTGATAACCTTAAAATGTTTTTGATAACGTTGTTAGAACATTATGCCCTACTATTCTTAAAACGTTTTCGCCAGAAGCTTTTATTTTGCTTTCCAGAACGTTCTTCTGAAAGGTAGGATAACGTTCTCTAAAAACATACTTAAAATGTTTTTGATAACATTGTGAGAACATTATGCCCTCCTATTCTTAAAACCTTTTCAGCTGCAAGTTAGATTTGTTATGTTGCCAGAATGTTATTATTTTAGAGAAGGATAACATGGTTTATGTTAAAGAAATTATGCAAATGTTCTATGGTAACCATTTACTAAAATATGTTAACATTATTAGAACAGAAAGACATAATATTCCTGTAATTGTTCAACTCAAAATTCCTGGGTAAGTGGACTGACCCCTGTGGTCATTAGGATGATTATGATAGTTTACTTAACTATTGGAATTTGACTATTAACACATGTAAAGGGATGACACGGAATCAGCTGGTGAAAGTAACATTTGTTTATTAGAAGAGGGGAGCTGGGAGGGGAGGTTGGTTATGGCGGCAGTGGGAAACAGTTGTTCCAGGGTGGGTAGAGAGGCCCGGCTGGTCTTGGGAGTGTGGAAGGCCTTGGATTCCTCCTGGGAGAGACACACAAATCAGTGTGAGGCAAAAGCAGGCAAAGTTGTCAAAGAATATGCTGGTAAAAAGCTTGAGCAGCACGCAACAAACCGTTCACGGCAACAATCCGGCAGGGAATGAGTGCAGGCTGCAGGCTTTCATAGTGTGGCTGACGAGCAGGTTGCAGGTGTGGTTGATTGGAGATTGCTCCCAGTCGTGTAGAGCAGACCAGCAGGCAGAGAGAGAGACACACAGTAGAAAGAAACACATACAAACACTAACAGGGGTTTCAGGGACGGGCAGTGATAGTCGGTCCGTTCTTCTATATGTCTGTCTTTGGTTTTCTAAGTGTTATTATATGGATCATATGACAATAGAGATATGTGCATAAACAACAAAAACACTTGGGGTATGATGTTTGAACAATGTTATCACCAAACAAATTATAGAATGTTTTTCGAGAACGTTATCCTACCTTTCAGAAGAACATTCTAGGAACCAAAATAAAACTTCTCGATGAAACCATTCCTAGAACAATGAATGGTAACATTCTCAAAATGTTTTTAGAACCAACAATGTCTAGCTGGGAACTCAGACATGCCTACGCAAACAAGCAATATCATGAATTACCTGCTTGTTTTTTTCTAAAAAGGAAAATATGGTGACATCAGATTTATTTTAAACATCCTTTTCAAACAAATGCAACAACTTTGTTTTTTAAAGCGCACTACAAATAAATCTGACGTTGACCATGACCCTGTTAATATTTCGCATCACAGGAACATTTTATAAAAAAAGAATAACCTCCTGAAAACATTATCCAAATGTTGCTTTCAAAATGTTCTTCTTTGGTTATCATGTAACATTGAGGGAATGTTCTATAAAAGAACATCTTTAATGTGTTACCCAAACAGCGTCCAAAACACATCCTGAGAATGTTGGAGGCAAAACGTTCCACCTTTGTTGACTTATCACATGAAAGGAACACTTTATAAAAAAACGTTCTGTCATCTCAGGCCTCAATAACATCCTGAAAACATCCTCTGAATGTTGCAGTTAAAACGTTATGTCTTAGTTAACCTTAAACCTTATAGGAACATTATTTGAAATAATAAATATCCTAAAAAGGTTCTTTGAACATCAGATTAAAACGTGTATTTAAAACCTTGTTAGAACCAATAGGTAACGTTAGTCAAAGTTGTGAGAACGTTCCCCGCTAGCTGGGAACTTCCTCGTACTGGCAGTAATGGAATGTAACCAAGTGCATTTACTCAAGTACTGCAATTAAGTACCAGAATGTAGGTACTTTTCTATTATTACCACTTTATACTTCTATTGCACTTGAACTCAGTGGAACATATTGTACGGGAGAGCTCGTACGAAAGTTACGGGGGACAGCAAAGGGAAAAATTGGACGTAATGAATCGGGGGAAACATTTACGGGAGAGGAAGGTAATGGGACGAAAGTACGAAAAAAGCACAGAACGTGGGGCGGAACTTACGGGACGGAAGTATTGGTAATGAAAGTAATGGGATGAAGGTTACTTGGATAAAAGTAACTGGAAAGGATAACGGGGGATGAAAGACAAGAGGACGAAAATACAGTTACAGGGCTCAAAGTAACTGGGGCATAAGTAACGTGGACGAAAGTAACAGAATTCAAAAGTAACGGGGACAAAAGGATGAAGGTAACGGGGAAGAAAGTTACGGGGAAGAAGTAACAAGGAAAGTAACTTGGTAGAAAGTAACGGGACAAAAGTAACTTGGAAGAAAGATGACAGGATTTAAAAAGTAACAGGGACAAAAGGAGGAAGGTAACGGGAAAGAAAGTTACAGGGACGAAAGTGATGTGGACGAAAGTAACGGGACGAAGAAAACAGGGACAAAGATGAAGGGATTTAAAAAGTAACGGGGACGAAAGGAGGAAAGCAACGGGAAAGAAAGTAACGGGGAATAAGTAACAAAGAAAGTAACTTGGACCAAAGTAACGTGGACCAAAGTAACGTGGACCAAAGTAACGTGGACCAAAGTAACTGGACCAAAGTAACTTTGACGAAAGTAACGGGACAAAAATGACGGGATTTAAAAAGTAACGGAAGGTAACGGGGAAGAAAGTTACGGGGCGAAAGTGATGTGGACGAAAGTGATGTGGACGAAAGTGATGTGGACGAAAGTAACGGGAAGAAGTAACAAAGAAAGTAACTTGGACGAAATTAACGGGACAAAGTAACAGGGAGGAACCGAGGGGTTACGTAATAAACCAGAGCTGAAGGAGCCGCTTTTACCTGTAAGCGTCTCTCGGTCTGAGAAGTTTTTTTCTGATGCATCATTCCCCTTCTCCCTCTTTCCCATTATTAGTCCTTGTTACATTCATAGACCAAACAAATACAATAAATTCAACAAAAGGACAAACCAATGCTGCTGGACAAACTGGAGAGTCTGAATTGAAAGTGACGGGGTCAAACGGGCTCAGTGGCTGAAGCAAAGTGGCAGAAAGACTTTCCATCTCCCAGCGCCTCTGGCATTTCCTCGGGAGGGCCTGGCTCTGTGTGTGTGTGTGTGTGTGTGTGTGTGTGTGTGTGTGTGTGTGTGTGTGTGTGTGTGTGTGTGTGTGTGTGTGTGTGTGTGTGTGTGTGTGTGTGTGTGTGTGTGTGTGTGTGTGTGTGTGTGTGTGTGTGTGTGTGTGTGTGTGTGTGTGTGTGTGTGTGTGTGTGTGTGTGTGTGTGTGTGTGTGTGTGTGTGGTAGGGACATCAGAACAGTGCTGGGCATGCCTCCACTCTGTCCCCCGGTTTATAAAGCAGTCTGTGAGTTATTAATGTGCTACCTTTTCCTGTAAATGGTGAATAATGGCTCCCGCTGTGGAAGCACTCTTTAAAGAGGAAAAATAGCTGCGTATAAAAAGGGTTATTTAAATGCTTTTATCACAAGCTACTACTGTGTGCATTTGTTGCCAAGACAATAAAATGTCATATAAATGGGATAAGAAAAGTTGAACATTTGATCCGGAGCTTTAAATGTGGTTCTGGTGCTGGATCCATGTTCTGATGGGAACAATCCTCAACAACAGCGGGTCTGTTTATGAGCTACTGTTGGAAAATCTAACCTGCAACCTGCAAGCTGTAACATGAGATAATTTATTCTCTCTCATTTTGACAGTTTCTCGGACAAAAAACACACCATATATTTTGCTAAAATAAGCTAACAACGTCTCTTTTGCCAAAATAAGCTAACCACGTCTCTTTCGCTAAAATAAGCTAACAACCTAACTTTAGCTAAACAAAAGCTAACAACGTCTCTTTTGCTAAAATAAGCTAAGAACGTCTCTTTTGCTAAAATAAGCTATCAACGTCTCTTTTGCTAAAATAAGCTAACAACGTCTCTTTTGCTAAAATAAGCTAACAATGTCTCTTTTGCTAAAATAAGCTAACAACGTCTCTTTTGCTAAAATAAGCTATCAACGTCTCTTTCGCTAAAATAAGCTAACAACGTCTCTTTTGGTAAAATAAGCTAACAACGTCTCTTTTGCTAAAATAAGCTAACAACGTCTCTTTTGCTAAAATAAGCTAACAACGTCTCTTTCGCTAAAATAAGCTAACCACGTCTCTTTTGCTAAAATAAGCTAACCACGTCTCTTTTGGTAAAATAAGCTAACAACGTCTCTTTTGGTAAAATAAGCTAACAACGTCTCTTTTGCTAAAATAAGCTATCAACGTCTCTTTCGCTAAAATAAGCTAACAACGTCTCTTTCGCTAAAATAAGCTAACCACGTCTCTTTTGCTAAAATAAGCTAACCACGTCTCTTTTGCTAAAATAAGCTAACAACGTCTCTTTTGGTAAAATAAGCTAACAACGTCTCTTTTGCTAAAATAAGCTAACCACGTCTCTTTTGGTAAAATAAGCTAACAACGTCTCTTTTGGTAAAATAAGCTAACAACGTCTCTTTTGCTAAAATAAGCTATCAACGTCTCTTTCGCTAAAATAAGCTAACAACGTCTCTTTTCCTAAAATAAGCTAACAACCTAACTTTAGCTAAAATAAGCTATCAACGTCTCTTTTGCTAAAATAAGCTATCAACGTCTCTTTCGCTAAAATAAGCTAACAACCTAACTTTAGCTAAAATAAGCTATCAACGTCTCTTTTGCTAAAATAAGCTATCAACGTCTCTTTCGCTAAAATAAGCTAACAACGTCTCTTTTGGTAAAATAAGCTAACAACCTAACTTTAGCTAAAATAAGCTATCAACGTCTCTTTCGCTAAAATAAGCTAACAAGGTCTCTTTTGCTAAAATAAGCTAACAACGTCTCTTTTGGTAAAATAAGCTAACAACCTAACTTTAGCTAAAATAAGCTATCAACGTCTCTTTTGCTAAAATAAGCTAACCACGGCTCTTGCTAAACAAAAGCTAACAACGTCTCTTTTGGTAAAATAAGCTCACAACCTAACTTTAGCTAAAATAAGCTATCAACGTCTCTTTTGCTAAAATAAGCTAACAACGTCTCTTTTGGTAAAATAAGCTAACAACCTAACTTTAGCTAAAATAAGCTAACAACCTAACTTTAGCTAAAATAAGCTATCAACGTCTCTTTTGCTAAAATAAGCTAACCACGGCTCTTGCTAAACAAAAGCTAACAACGTCTCTTTTGGTAAAATAAGCTCACAACCTAACTTTAGCTAAAATAAGCTATCAACGTCTCTTTTGCTAAAATAAGCTAACAACGTCTCTTTTGGTAAAATAAGCTAACAACCTAACTTTAGCTAAAATAAGCTAACAACGTCTCTTTTGCTAAAATAAGCTAACAACGTCTCTTGCAGTTGTTCATGTTTTTAACTCGTGATTCAAGGACAGATTCCATGCTAATTGAGGCTTTGTAGATCTCCTGTCACCAAACGTTGTTCATGAGAAAGTTAACATGACTTGCATGTGTTAAATATGTTCTTTATTCTCGCGTCCAGGAGAGAAGCTTTAAAATGAGACTAAATGGAGTCTCTGAGAAGATTCAAATGGGATACTTTAATTAAAAAAGGCGCGGTAGTGTTACAGACAGAATATTGTTCCGGCAGACAACAGCTGTGATCTGCCTCTCATGAGCAAGAAGAGAAGGCCCATCCCCCGTTCGGTGCTGTTTATATATCCTCTGCTGGCTCCTCCCCACCAGCCGGCTCGCCTCGTCTCTAATGTCCGTTGTTGCATTTAAACAGAGGATTGGTACTTTTCACCTTCAATATAGGCTATGCTTAACACGCCTTTTCTCCTCATATTCTCTTTCATCACTTTTCATGTAACACATTCTAAACGCTGTAATCAATACTCTAAAACATACAGAAAATGCTTCACGGCTGGTTTGGTTTCCGGATGTTGTCTCATGCTACTCTCGTCTGTAAACAATAATGTATTCAAATAAACTGTACCTTCATTTAATATTCAGCATGGTAGTATCTCGACATCTATAGTTGTAGTGTTAAATCAGTAGGTTTCGGTTTTCACCACACCACGTCATTTCGCTACTCAATTCACCTCTTTAGGAAATCGTATATTAGCCACATGCTAAATGCTAACCGTAGATGAAGGATTTTCAGAATAAAAGCTTAACTTTTTGTGCACAAGAATTTCTGGTTTTTCAGTATAAAAGAGCATTTAACTTGACAGTATCTTTAAACTACATTATACCATCAAAACATTGATTTTAAATTTCTAACACTAGCCATTGGGAGTAGATACTGTAGCTCACGGGCCAGATGGTCGTCTCCCAACTGGAAATTCGTAACTTGATCCAAATTCCTGAAGTCGACTTATCGATGTGTCCTTGGGCAAGATAATGAACCCCAAATTGCTCCTGAAGGTGTTGCTCATGGGGTTTGAATGTGTGTGAATGGTTAAATGCTGACTTGTACATGTAAAAATACATTCAGTGGTTGCAATAACTGGTACAGTTACAGAAATAACTTCAATTTAACATTTACCAGAAACGCTCAAATGAAAACTCTCCTTTTTCTATAGCATTACAGCTCTATAGAGAGTGCTAGCGCTGAGAGAGGAGAGACACATTCACCCGAGCTAACCTCTCTCTCTCTCCGTGTAGATTAAAGGAACAAAGCAGAAGACAGCGTCTCTCTAGAGAGCCACTTCAGGGCAAACCCCCCTGGCTGTTTTAACACACACACACATGCTCACACACACACACACACACACACACTTTCAGTCTTTTCTCTCTCTCTCTCTCTCTCTCTCTGTGTTTCACACTGAGCGGTGACTCCTGAGTAGAGGAATTCCCATGCTGTCATGGGAAAAACCGTCGCCGGTCTGTGCTGAGTGTGTGTTTCTATGATCCTCTGAGTGTGTGTGTGTGTGTGTGTGTGTGTACTCTTGTACTTACTGGTGAGAAAGTAGGTGTACACAGTAGGAACCTCTCTTTTTTTTTGTGTCTAGATTGGAGATGATTCCTGTGAGCTATAGACACCTTTCTCCAGTAACTTGATGTTTAGTTTGATCCTGATGGTCTTTACTGCTCACTTACACTTGATTCTAACTTCTGGGTCACTACAACATTTTGTCATCACCACTCTTTAAAGTCAGGTATTCTAAAGAGACCCCTGATTGGTTGTCATGTCTCAAAATGTAGTGTCGATTTAAGGCACAACTCCACGTGCTCTACGACAAAGAGCTAGAACAACACCCTGAGAAAACACTACTGAAATGACAGGCATCTAACACACACACACACACACACACACACACACACACACACACACACACACACACACACACACACACACACACACACACACACACACACACACACACACACACACACACACACACACACACACACACACACACACACACACACACACACACACACACACACACACACACACACACACACACAAACATACCTCACCCACCTCACTCTGTCCTCTTCCCTCGAGGCCCCCTCGGGTTCCTGTTTGGAAAGGCAAAGGTGTTAAGTAGGGGGAATTCCCATAATGCTCTTTTATTGGGAGGAGGGACAATCGGGACTAATTGGTTCCTATTAGCAAATAGAAGTGAGAGAGACAAGGACACTTAAGGCGGTTAGAGGGAAGAGCAGCATTATTGGTACATGGTGAAAGTGTGTGTGTGTGTGTGTGTGTGTGTGTGTGTGTGTGTGTGTGTGTGTGTGTGTGTGTGTGTGTGTGTGTGTGTGTGTGTGTGTGTGTGTGTGTGTGTGTGTGTGTGTGTGTGTGTGTGTGTGTGTGTGTGTGTGTGTGTGTGTGTGTGTGTGTGTGTGTGAGAGGGCAGTGTATGTTGGCCGTATTTCTTGAATGACTATAACATGTGTGTTTTTGTATTGTCTCTTTCCTGTGGGAATGAGTGAAACAAAAGATGTGTGTTGTGGGAATGGCAGTCAACTCTAAATGTGTGTGGGTGTGTGTGTGTGTGTGTGTGTGTGTGTGTGTGTGTGTGTGTGTGTGTGTGGGTGTGTGTGTGGGTGTGTGTGTGTGGGTGTGTGTGGCTTGTTGGCATTATTAGCTTGTTTTTGGAACATGCCATTTGTGTGTGTCTGTGTTCATTTAACACGTTTTGGTATTGTTCTCTTCAAGATATTTGCAAATGGGCAATCCTAGAAATGATAAGATTTTCCTTTTGTGTGTTTTTCAATTTGGGGACAAAAGTCTGGTCCTCAAAAAGTTAACCAACTTGTAGGGTGAAAACTGAAAGAGATCAAGAAAATACCTTGAAGACACACCGGGAAAGACATATACAAGTATATAGATATATTCTATGACTTTTGTTGAAAGGGACACATGCAGATCTTGTGTCCTTTCTTTATTGATTAAACCCCCAATGCAGAGTTGATGCATGATGCATGTTCCCCGTGTTCAGTGAACTGATGCTCTTGTGTTGTTGCTTCTATACGTATCTCTCTCTAAACATGCATGTGTCAAAGTTCACTTTATTTCGCTCCCTCTTTGTGCCTCCGATCACATTTTGGTTGTCGTGTGTTTGATATTTTTCTGTTCTGTCTTGCTTCTCAACATTAGACCAGTTTAATTTGAAACATTTCAACAAACTGATTAGAGGGGCAAGGGGGAGAGTATTGAAGTTCTGCTACTCCAAGGAGAGCATTGTTTAACGATTTGATTCTCACCTATTATTTAAAGGTCACCTATTATGCAAAATCCACTTCTTCTCTTTTTGTCCTGATCCATTTCTATAAAAACCTGTCTGAAAATGAGCTGATCAGATTTTGGCCACTTTATGATGTCATAACGATCTTTTGGCTTGTGTAACCATTAGCCAATCAGCAACCAAGGTAACCCCCCCCCCCCCCCCCCCCCCCCCCCCCCCCCCCCCCCCCCCCCCCCCCCCACCTTATCACCTGAATCTCCTCATAGAGCCCCATTAGGCACATTCACACCGGAGTACTTTTCCCGTTTAGTTCCGTTGGTGCCTGGGATTTTGCGTTCACACCAAAAAGAGAACTTAGTTCAGAGAACTTTTACCCCAATTTTTAGTCCCTGCTAGAGAGGTGGTACTATCCTGGGGAGAAAAAAAGTTCCAATTTGGATTGGCTGGGCGAATTCCAAACCACGCCCCGTAAAACTCTGAAAAGTGTTTTTGAAGCCGCCGTTGTATTTGCTGGCATTAGCATTATTAGCATTAGCCTTAGCCAAGCGCACAAACGGAGAGAGACTAACTTATGGCAACAAAAAGAAAACATGGGAGCAGGGGAGATGAGGAGGGTGTCGGCGTTCTGGTGATTACTCGGAAGGCTTCAGTAGAAGCTGCTGGGAGTCCCAGCAGCTTCTACTGAAGCCAGTCCCCAACTCCGGGGACTTCTGGCCGGGGACTTCGGGTGGCAGTATACGCCGTGAAGTTGTTTGCGGCCTGCCAGTAAACCCAAAGCAGAAGAAGAAGAAGTGACGTCAGCATCTCATTTGCCTAATCTTCCCTCAGGGAACTTATTCCGGTGTGAACGCGATCTGTACTTAGCTCCACGGGGGAACTAAGTCCCGGCACTAAGTACGGCAAAGTACTTGGTGTGAAAGTGGCTATTGAGTTCTTTGTAACCAAATATCTCTCAGAGGGGCGTGGGGAGGGGCTCCTTATTTTCATCTAAAGTAACAGACAGAGAATCAGCACTTTGGAAACAGGGCTGAAACAGAGGGGATTATGGGTAATGCTGCAATGATCTGTTTGGTGTTTCAGCCAATCAGAGACAGGCTCTGGATATATCTGAGACCTGTGATATATTGATGAAAAACAGTATGATAGGGGAACTTTAATACAAAACGACTAATGGAATTTGAGGTTTGCTTCATAAGATTTTGGTTGGGCTGCAGCTGAGTCTCACACGGCTCCATTTGAATTCCTTCATGTTTAATTAAGAAGCTGGGAGGCTACGACGTGACTGATAGTCCTCTTTTATGGTTAATATATTTCATTTGCGTTCATCTGTTTGATTGGCTTTTACCCAGGAATAGTGTTGGGAAATGAAGAGATGTGAGAGGACATTTACCAAAACACAGGACCTGGTGTCGTCGTGTTGTTTTGGAAGAGCGCCTAATTGGAAAGTTGGCTCGACAGAGGAAGTTGACAGCTGCGTGGTTCGGAGCAGGTGTGTTTCTGGAACTATTTGTTACTCTCTTCTGCTTTTCAGCTGCATAAGCTTGGCTCTGTAAAAAGAGGATATTAGGCTAGTCTATCGCTCCAACACTCGACAACTTTTGGATGGATGGAGGACCCAGAAGGACCCGAACAAACACGTTTTCTGCTACTTCCAAAAACAGATTATCTGACAATCATTCCCACCTGAAAAGTTAATTGGCCAGCTGTGCAGCGGTGAGGAAATGTTTGCACGTCTTCGCAAGATTTATTCCAGTTTCTCACAGCAAAGTTCCTGTAACTGTTCATGTTTACAACCAAGTAGTAACACCATGAAGTTCTTCGAGGATGGACTTTCTGTACGTGTGCTCCATTACCCACGTATAATGCTGCATGGATAAGCACATTTCTTACAGATGGATCAAGTAGGGACGAGGCATCTCACTTCGTCTTTGAGTGTGAGCAAACAAGACAGGTAGAAAAACTAAAGACAGAGTTGTTTTGAGGTGTACCGATTCCATTAGCATCAAATTAAGGACAGTCAATCATGCTTTCCAGAGTACTGACCCTAACCCTTATTACTTTAATGATACTTTCGTTCTAACAAGACCATGAGTGTGTGATTTCCCCTTTCTCCATCACGTGATTTCCTGGTTACCTTTACAATAAATGACCTTATTCCCACAGTTTGTAAGTAGCTATGTAGGAGGCCCTTTTGCTCTGTATGAGAGGTTATGAACTTAAGGATAAACCAATAGTAGTCGTTCAGGGACCCGAAACAATAAAGGAATACAAGACTTTCCACAGCGCCAAGTCTCAGAAGTTGGAAGAAATGGTGGTGATTGTGGTTGTACTGATTATACTGCAGAGATTCTGGAATTGCAGACCCGTGAAACCGTGCAGTATCTTGAATATTTATTGACATGATTACCTGGTAGCTTGTTGCCGTAGTTTTTAAGTCAACACACACCGATATGACTCATTGATATTCACCCAACACCAATTCTCTCAGACCTCCATAAGTATGAAGTATTTCAGCCACTGAAAGAACTTGAAAACATAATATAACACACACACACACACACACACACACACACACACACACACACACACACACACACACACACACACACACACACTTCCAGCTTGCTGCCGCTAATTCTACTTGTGCCACTTCACCTCTCAGTGCAATAACAAGCTAGTTTCTCCTCACACACTAACACACACTCACACACACACACACACACACACACACACACACACACACACACACACACACACACACACACACACACACACACACACACACACACACACACACACACACACACACACACACACACACACCAACCCATCGCTGTGATTAGCTTTGGCAGCACAAGGCCATCCAGCGCTCTCAGATATAACTGCTTCTCTTTGATAAACATGAGAGCTCAGACACACCGCTGTCTACAGCAACCATCTGACACACACACACACACACACACACACACACACACACACACACACACACACACACACACACACACACACACACACACACACACACACACACAAGCCTTTGGTCAGCGTACAATATCTCAGAGTTTGTGAAGCCCGGAGAATATTTGATATGTAGATAAGTCTTAAAAAGGGTGAGATTTGCATATTGGGCTCCTGTTGCACACGGCTCACAGCCACATGTGGTAGGCACATTTTTAATCAGCGAGCAGAGAAAATATTAATTTGTTTTTGGCGAGAGGAGGAGGAGGAGGAGGAGGGCCGATGCTCCTCTTCGTTCCATTAGCAGCATTTTGTCAGAACAGTTGATCCGGATTCAGACGGGCTGTGAAACGCAGTGTGTGTGTTTTCAAGTCTTTTTAAATATGATCTGCTGTAAGGAAGTGTGTGTGTGCTCTACACGCACTTCTGTGTGTTTAAGCATCATATTACTGTCCTGCAGCTGGTGTATATTAGATTAAATCTCTTCAATTAAATGCAGGTTTTGCGCCTCATTAAAACGACACCTTGTTCTTTAGAGAAAAACAGAACAACAGTTTTTTAATTCAAGTAAATTGCTTTTGCCTGTTTCATTTATTCCATTCATATGTGTCTATAATCTTAATTTTAATTCATGTCTTTTCTTTGAGTTGTTTTTATTTAAATGGCATTTGTAATAAAGGGTTTTCTTTCTATCTGGGAGGCATTTTGCCTGGAGGGACGTGACTTTCAAAGTTGATGGAAATGAACCCTCAAACTTTAAAGTGTTAGGAGTAGAGAAGTATTTCATTCCTGCATTTTTGACCAATATTGTGAATGCAATTTAGTTTACCGTCATCCAGTACCTTAAAGGTGGGGTAGGTAATTTTGGAGAAACCAGCTCGAGTGTGCTAGGATTTGAAAATACACAGCCGGAAAAAAATCTGACACTTCCTTCCAGAGCCCCTCCTCCAACACACACGAACGCACACATGACCAATGAGGGCACGAGGTCAGTTTGTGCACAGATGGAAGGCTGACAGGCAGGTAGGCCATCCAGTTACTTTAGCCGGCTCAGATGATTGGTCGTGCTTTTTACAGCGAGCTTCCACAGATGATATTTTTTTATGCATTTGTCGTCAAAGCACTTCAGATATTCATTGCTATCGGGATGTTAAGAGCATTCCATGGAATAAAACAACAAGTGTATCTCGAGCCGGTTTCTCAAACTTACATACCCCACCTTTAATGCCTGTATTTTGGGTGTCCATAGTTGTTTCTACATCAACATAATCAGATAAAATATTTGTTGTCATTGTTTCCTTTTAATCAAATAATGTCAATTTTAGAACTCAGAAATCGGGAGCATTTCAAAATGCAAAATTGGGGGGGGGGGGGGGGGGGGGGGGGTGCTAGTGGATCGCCGCCGGAGCTGTTAGATTAACATTAACATGCTTATTGTAGTTGTGAGTGCACTGACTTGCGGCCTGTAGCACCGTCCTTGATGGAGCATATGTGTGGGCTGGACCTGTATTTTACAGGAAAGGAGTGAGCAGAGAGTAGAGTAGTTGTCGATTCTTGTTCTGTTTTCTGTGAATATCTGCCGCACCCTCTCACACTTTGAGTTGCGCGCGCTACTAAAGAGACGTGTTACCATGGAAACCAAACAATGGTGTAGCTGTATTAAAGTCCGAGTGCAAACAGTCGTGTGTAAATCTGATTTTGTCAGAAATCGGGAGAAATATGACCCCGAGAGGAAACCGGGAGAGGGCAATGAAATCGGGAGTCTCCCGCGAAAATCGGGAGGGTTGACAAGTATGCACTACACATACAAATGCTCTATCCTATTCTGATGTAATTAGCACTCATTAGTGGCGTTTTATTTCTTGAAGGTCCAGCTACATACAGTATTTGGGCATTTTTGGTCATAGTGTCAAAAATGTCCTGTTTCTTCCACATGTACATCACCGTTTGAAAATAAATCCTTCCAGTAAGCTTGAAGGATTTTTTTTCTCAAAAAAGCAGCTTCAGTGAGACTTCGAGTCGGTGTTTTAGGCGCTCACCCTGCCTCAATCAATGGAAATGTTCCTCCCAGAACAAACTCAGTTAAATACACTGAACCTCATTTCACTCAGAGCGAGATAAAAACTCCTCGCTCTGCTTCCATCTGTCCGTCTCCGAGTATCTGCGGCTCCCCTCTTTATTACAGCTGACAGTTTGTTTATGTCTGGTTTGAAGCGTTTATTTTTACAGCGCTTTACAGCTTCCTTCGGTCTCCTCGGCTCACTTCTCTGACCTCGAGCTGACTGCTGCTTGTTTAGACATTAAACAGATTCAGACCCTCGGTGTTTTTACACAGAAAGCAGCAGCGGCAGAGAATCATCCGGTAAATTACCATACAAGCCTTGATACCAGAACATCTCATGGACCCAGATATATCTTGTTACTGTTCATTTGTAAATTCAACATGTTCTACTTTCTTGTTTAACCTCTTGTCTTTTAATTTTGATTTTACAATGCCATGTCTTTTTATGCTGCTGCAACGCAAACATTTCTTATTTACTTTAGCAGAAACGATATGATTCTGAATGGAAATAAGATTGACAAGTACTCACAATAACATTTTACAAATAGGGATAATTGATATAAAAGGTCATCAGAATTACAGACTGCCACAATTTGTATGGGTTTAGAAAGAGGTCATTACATTTTGTACTGGATCTGAGTGGATATACAATTTAGATTTTCTATTTAGTTAATTTTGCAAGATAAGGCACGCTCATGCGGTGTTCGATTAATCCGAAAAATCAGTTCCTGAATGTGAAAATGAATGTCAACACAATCCAGAGTCGAAACAGCAAATCAAAAGGTTGGATTAATAACCCCTGATATTTTAGCATGGTTTGTAAAGTAAACGTCCATGTTGCCATTGGACGTACTAAAAAGGTACTTTATGTATTTGTTTTAAAACTAGTCCCATAGCGGTGTACATGAAACAGAACTGGTTAAGTGTTATAACTATAGAACTCAACAGAAAAACGTATTTACATTTTGTTATATCATGGGTTTGTCGAATACTCAATTCTAATTGGTAAATTTCTGACATTCCAGAGGCTTTTAATTCTAGCTAACAGACCGTTGCTCAGGAGAACAGACCGTTACTAAGGAGAACAGACCGTTGCTAAGGAGAACAGACCGTTGCTAAGGAGAACAGACCGTTGCTCAGGAGAACAGACCGTTGCTAGGGAGAACAGACCGTTGCTAAGGAGAACAGACCGTTGCTCAGGAGAACATACCATTGCTAAGGAGAACAGACTGTTGCTAAGGAGAACAAAGAAGCGTGTGACTGTTTTTTGTCTTGTTCTTGTGTTTCGTCTGTTCTTGTTCCGTGGTTTTTGGTATGTTTTGACTCAATTGAACGTCTTGATGTTACACTGCATTTAGTGTCAAATGATGCACGATTAGTTTAAGTTGCAAGATTTCTACATCAGATCGAACGGTTCTTTAAATAATAGTTGTTACACTAGCAAAAAAAGTATTTTATCTCGCTGTTTCTGAATACTTTTTGGTTTCCATCTGCAGCTGAAGGACGTCCTCTCTGCCACTCTCTTGCCTCTCAGTAACTTTTCAGCTGAATAAAGTCTAAAGTTATTATTACCCTTCAATGAAGCGGGGGATACTTTGGGGATTTGAGCTCTCCTCCTTCTCCTTTTTAAGAAGCCACAGATCCAGGCAGCAGATCTTAAAGAGACGCTGAGTTTTGGCTGCGTTCCCATCGCTGTAAGGCAAACTCTCCACCTGGTGAGTGTGTAGCGGCACTAACAACGTGATACCAGAGTGTGTGTGTAGATTAAAAGGCTCTGACGTCAACTTGTGTGTGTGTGT
>NC_136905.1:84024230-84044230 GCF_949606895.1 Notothenia rossii | reverse complement strand
CTCTACTTTAAAGAGTCCTCTCCTGCTGATGTTCAGGTGTATATCAGTATGTAGTGTCTCTACTTTAAAGAGTTCTCTCCTGCTGATGTTCAGGTGTATATCAGTATGTAGTGTCTCTACTTTAAAGAGTCCTCTCCTGCTGATGTTCAGGTGTATATCAGTATGTAGTGTCTCTACTTTAAAGAGTCCTCTCCTGCTGATTTTCAGGTGTATATCAGTATGTAGTGTCTCTACTTTAAAGAGTCCTCTCCTGCTGATGTTCAGGTGTATATCAGTATGTAGTGTCTCTACTTTAAAGAGTCCTCTCCTGCTGATGTTCAGGTGTATATCAGTATGTAGTGTCTCTACTTTAAAGAGTCCTCTCCTGCTGATGTTCAGGTGTATATCAGTATGTAGTGTCTCTATTTAAAGAGTCCTCTCCTGCTGATGTTCAGGTGTATATCAGTATGTAGTGTCTCTACTTTAAAGAGTCCTCTCCTGCTTAGGTTCAGGTGTATATCAGTATGTAGTGTCTCTACTTTAAAGAGTCCTCTCCTGCTGATGTTCAGGTGTATATCAGTATGTAGTGTCTCTACTTTAAAGAGTCCTCTCCTGCTGATGTTCAGGTGTATATCAGTATGTAGTGTCTCTACTTTAAAGAGTCCTCTCCTGCTGATGTTCAGGTGTATATCAGTATGTAGTGTCTCTACTTTAAAGAGTCCTCTCCTGCTTAGGTTCAGGTGTATATCAGTATGTAGTGTCTCTACTTTAAAGAGTCCTCTCCTGCTGATGTTCAGGTGTATATCAGTATGTAGTGTCTCTACTTTAAAGAGTCCTCTCCTGCTGATGTTCAGGTGTATATCAGTATGTAGTGTCTCTACTTTAAAGAGTCCTCTCCTGCTTAGGTTCAGGTGTATATCAGTATGTAGTGTCTCTACTTTAAAGAGTCCTCTCCTGCTGATGTTCAGGTGTATATCAGTATGTAGTGTCTCTACTTTAAAGAGTCCTCTCCTGCTGATGTTCAGGTGTATATCAGTATGTAGTGTCAGAGAAACCCAGAGGAAATTAGATTCACTTTCTCACTTTTTCTGATCCTGGACGTTTTTATTTGTCTTTCTCTTTTGTCTGCTGGAATTTTTTGAGACAGAGAGACACATTGTGAATGTAGTGAGAGGGAAAAGGAAAAAGCAAAGAGGGGAGAGGGAGAGAGGGAGAGAGGGAGGGAAAGATAAACGGCTCTTCTTTGATGGTGTGAGGCGTCGATTGAAACGCAGAATAAAGCCCGGCTTTCATCGGCCAATGGAATGTTAGTGACACGGGGGAACGAGCCAAGCCCATTGGCCGGCAGCCTGAGAACACTTCCTGGGCCAGTAAACTGCACGCTCTGTCACCCTCTATTCTCCCCCTTACTCCCCCTTACTCCCCCTCTTTCATACATTGTCTCTCTCCGTTAATTACTCTTCCGCTTTCTCTCTCTCTCTCTCTCTTTCTCCTGAACACTTTAGTCTTTAACTCTCTCTCACTCTTTTTACTGTTGGCCACCTTTCCCGCCCTCTTCCTCTCCTCCTTCTCTCTCTCCTCTTCCTCACCTTCCTTCTCTTATTTAACATCCTGTTAACATCATTCCAACCATCTGTTCTTCGACGCACAAAATTCTTTATTATTCCGCCGGGTTATTTTGCACCTCTTCTTCTCCCACATTGAACATCGCAGAAACTCAGTTCGAACATCAAAACGTTACTTGGAAGTCAATGGAGAAAATCTTCAGACTTGAACAATCTTCATGCAACTTCAACTGCTAACTTCTTCTTCATACTTTCACTCAGAAACCTCATTCCAACTTTAAAATGTTACACATCTTTCTGACATTATTCGTGTAAAACAACTTTTAAATCTGATCCGTACTTTTAGAGATATTAAACATTGTTCAGACCTTGGTAAAGAGGCTTTCTTCAGATTTTAGAGTGCGCGATGTCACAGTTAGAGTGGATTTAATTTTGCCTTCATATTTTTTTTTTAAAACTGCCATAATTCCCAAACCCTACATTCCTGAGACATATTTTTTCATGAGAAACGTAGGAAAACATCTCGTAGCTTGAAAAATAAAATAAAATAAAGCAAAAATAATTAAACAAAATGCCTCTTGAGGGCATGAAGTGACAACAACTTTCAACATGTCTCCATTAAAGCCCATTGTAAGTTCAGCCTCATCTTTCCCCACCACAGCAGCCACACACCTTTTAGTTAAACTGCCAAAAAGGCCACATTATTAACCCGAACGTACACAAAAAGTACACTTCAGATACTCAAGGTCCTTGACATGCTTCACGCTTTGAAATTTCATCGATATCTGTTACGGTTCTTCAACAAAACGTTCACATGTAAGAGGTTTATCTCTCATTCAGAACAATGAAAATGCTCTCCTCTCACTGATTACTGCACATCACCATGGAAACCTTTGATCTCTCTCGTTAGCTCAAATATAAACACCTGTGTCATGGAACACGATGATGTCATAACTCCAACTGACATAGAGAGGCGAAGTCCTTCCCTTTCCTCCATGGGACCTTATTCCGGAAAAAGTATGTATTGAAGTCAATGGAGAGAGAAAGATTATCTTTCGATCCCGTTTGAATTATGCCACGAATTACACATATGGTGTTTGTCAATCTTAACAAATCATTTTGTAAGTCAAAAAAATAAAAATGTGTCGGAAAAAGGGGAAGTAACACTTTGTGTGAAACCGCTCAATGAACTACATCTCCCGTCTCGCACCACACACCAAGACGGCCGTCACGTTGGCACATTTTACTCCTTTCTTTCAGAACGAGGCGGAAAATATTAAAAGAGGTGAAAATCACTCCAAGTCTGGGCATGTTGAGAGCTGTACACACACACAAGGGGAGTTAGTCGGTTCATTAGAGCCAGCATGCGGGACCAGGATTCTGGGATTTGTTGTCTTTCTAGTTGCGTATTTTCCATAGTCTTATATTTCAACAGTTTTACGACAAGCTGTGACTTTTTTGACATGGAAATAATTTTTTAAGATTGACAAACATCATGTTTAATTCATGGCACAATTCAAATGGGATCGAGAGATAATCTTTCTCTCTCCATTGACTTCAGTCCCATGGGGCGGAAGTAGATGGGCGTGACTTCGCCTCTCTATGCGCAGAGCAGCAGACTTCAGATAATGGTTAACACAGCTCTACGCCAATTATGGTGTGTCATCATATGCCGTTCCCATGGAAACGCATCCCTCGCCATAAAACAAGATCTCGCTTTAACTCCAATGGACACGGCCCGATCGTCCCCCAAACTTCGCTAGTATATCACCGGTCCATGCCTCAACAGCTCTACGCCAAATCTGAGATCTCACCATAGGCTGTTGCCATGGAAACGCATCCCTCGCCATAAAACACAATGTTAAAAGGGGCAAAAAGTGCTCAAACTTCACCTGTGTGCTAACAGTCCAGCCGTGAAGACATCTACGGGACAGTTTTGAGATTTCTTCAAATGCCGTTGCCATGGCAACACAATGCTCACCATGAAACACGGTTTTCTCATAACTTCAGTGAAAATGCTCCAAACGGCCCAAAACTTCACAGGTTTGGTAACGATGCAGCCATCAACGCATCTAAGCGTATTATGGGGTTTCATCGAATACCGTTGCCATGGCGACAGATCATTCACCATCAAGTTAGTTCAAAAGTTTGCAGTTCAAATATTCTGCTGCTTTTCCAAGCCTTTTTACTTTCTTTTCTTTTCTCATCACACATTCAAGCCCCCAGTGTTCATGTATCATTTCAATCTAAATTCTTCACTTTCTTCTTACACATTATATTTCAGCATAGCAGTTTAGAGTCAGCTTTTCAGCATAAAGCATTCCCACTAGCAATTTCTTCAGGAATTGCATTCTCTAGTTATATCCTACTATTCTAATGTCTCCTCCCATCATTCCTCTCCTCTCTTCTATCAACTCTAGATTCCTTCCATCCTCTTACCTTCTTCTCTCCTCTTATCCTTACTCTCTCCCTCACCTTCTCTCCTCTCCTCTTCCTCACCTCCTTCTTACCTTCTCACCTCACCTCTCTTCTCTCAGTATATCCTGCTATACAAATGTTTTCCTCCCATCATTCCTCTCTTTCATTCATTGTCTCGCTCACTTGAGAATAGAGGAGAGAGAGTGAGAGTGAGAGTGATAGAGAGGGAGAGAGAGAGAGAGGGAGAGAGAGAGAGAGTTAGCGATGGAGGGGGAAAAGGGGAGAGGAAGGAAAACAGAGAGAAAATCATTTTGCTATGAAGTAGAACGAGAGAGAGAGTCGCTCGGCTGCCTCAGAGATCGATTGCTTTTCGGAGCTCCTGACAGGCGTAATTGTACGGGCGTCATCTGTTCTTGTTTGCACAAAATACATGTTTTTTTCTCCCCTCTCTCTTTTAGTTTTTTTCTCTTCTGTATAGCGTGGCGGCGCCTAATCTTCCCGCCATCATCCCATTCTTGCGCTTGCCACCGGACAAATCCCCTGTTATTTGAACAGATGGTCGGAAATCCATTCTGGTGATAAGTTGCCTCTAGTTAGCATTTAGATTACCTGCAAAAATGGAACAATTTACTACTCTGCCTCCCAGCATAACTTCCTCCCCTCCTTCTTTACCTCCTTCCATTTGTTCACCAGCCCCCCTTTCCTTACACCTGCCACCTTTGGGTGCCCCCCCCCCCCATCCTTTCAGCTCGCTGTCATCTTTTGTACCGGCTTTGACTCGTTTTGTAACCAATTACAGCTAACTTTGACGAGTGTGTTAAAGAGTTTGGGGAGGGAGGGAGGGAGGGCGACCACAGAGGGGGAGGGGAGGATAGAAAGAGGAAAGGAAAGGAAGGATTGAGGCAAATGAGGAGAGGAAAGAGTAACAGACACTTTTTACACTGCTACAATTTTGCACTAATGTCCATTCTCAAATATTGAAGTGACTGTTATATATCTGTATATATGGATTGTTTTGTTTTTATTTAGGTCTTCATGTGTGTACAAGAAAAAAGTGTCTTTAAAGGTGGGGTAGGTAATTTTGGAGAAACCAGCTCGAGTGCGCTAGGATTTGAAAATACACAGCCGGAAAAAGTCTGCCCCTTCCTCACAGAGCCCCTCCTCCAACACACACGAACGCGCATATGACCAATCAGGGCACGAGATAAGTTTGTGCACAGATGGAAGGCTGACAGGCAGGTAGGCCATCCAGTTACTTTAGTCGGCTCAGATGATTGGTCGTGCTTTTTACAGCGAGCTTCCAGAGATGACATTTTTTTATGTATTTGTTGTCAAAGCACTTCAGATATTCATTGCTATCAGGATGTTAAGAGCATTCCACGGAATATAACAACAAGTGTATCTCGAGCCGGTTCCTCAAACTTACCTACCCCACCTTTAATTCTGTGTATATATATATTTGCACACATATTTTTATAAACATTGTTTTGATATTCGGGATTGTGGGAAACGTTATTTCGATCTCTGTGTCTGTACACACAAACTGGAAGATTGGCAATAAAGTTGACTTTGACTTTGATGCAGGGGAAAGAAAGAAAGGGGGCGGCACAAGGGAAGGGAAGGAAAGGAAGAAGAAAAACGGAGAGGAAGTAAGGATTTAGGAAGGAAGGAAGGGAACGAATGCAGCGAGGAGAACATAAAAGGAGAGAGTTCAGAATAAAGGAGATCCTATTTCTTGGAAAGTAAAAAAGGGAGTGAGATGGAAAAAAGTGTTTGAAAGAGAAATAAGACAAAGGATGACAAGAAAGGAAAAGTGCTTCGGGATGTCAGCCTATCACGTTCAATGTTTTTTCAAGAGCTAGCCAATAGGAGCGCAAGTGTTACGTAGTGATGTCACTATGTTCTGGAACTTTTAGATTTTAGCCTTTGCAGATTATTTACATCAAACCATCAAAGAAAAGAGAAAATAGAAGAGAAAGTGACATTTCGACATTTGTCTGGATAAGTCTACGTTTAACACACACACACACACACACACACACACACACACACACACACACACACACACACACTCACAGATCCAGGTGTGTGGCTGAATATGACAGATAGCTGTGTAACGGCATGGCTTTCTCCTTTGAGTGTGTGTGTGTGTGTGTGTGTGTGTGTGTGTGTGTGTGTGTGTGTGTGTGTGTGTGTGTGTGTGTGTGTGTGTGTGTGTGTGTGTGTGTGTGTGTGTGTGTGTGTGTGTGTGTGTGTGTGTGTGTGTGTGTGTGTGTGTGTGTGTGTGTGTGTGTGTGTGTGTGTACACGCTCCTTTTCTTACTCGCTACTCTTCTTCTCTGGTATAAATGATGTGTCACTCGTCTCCCTGAGCTGTGATGAGCATCTGATTTGCATAATCCAGTTAGAGGAGTCAAATGGCGCTGTCTGCTAGGCTAGCCCTGACGCTAGCTTCATTAGCATGGACCATTACAACCTGGATTTAGCCTGTCAGACACACACACACACACACACACACACACACACACACACACACACAATAAAAACTCAGTATGAGAAGTCAATACCTGAAAACACAGACAAAGCTATACTAATGCACACATAGCCAGCCGTGTGTGTGTGTGTGTGTGTGTGTGTGTGTGTGTGTGTGTGTGTGTGTGTGTGTGTGTGTGTGTGTGTGTGTGTACATGCGTTACATTTGCTTCTCCTTCATGGTCCTTGTGCAGTGTTTGTGTTCGTGTGTGTTCACTCTTTACACTTAGATATTTATATATTGATTGAAATGAAATTGGCTAAAAGTGTTTTTCTGTATGTTTCTCTCGGTGGGATCTGTGTGTGTGTTTGTGTGTTACGTGTGTGTGTGTGTGTGTGTGCGCACTACACTCTTTACAGAAGCTCTTTAGCTAAACTGCGATCTCAGTTCCCGCTGTGTTTAGTTGTTGCTGGTGGCGCAGCCTGAGGACGATCGATCTGTCCGACACTTTATCACAGAGTGAGACATCTCAACAGCTGCTGTCCACATCACATTCACCAATAGCACTATAGCTCATTGTCAGCTTCGTCTAACATGTAGTAACTACTGATGTTCTTTAAAGTAGAACTGGAAGAATGGTTACTTTATATGCCAGAACTTGTACAGGTCTCCTATTATGCTATTTGTAGGCATATACTATGCGTCTCAGATATATAAGCAATCAGTTTTGTATGAGACTCCAGCCAAGAGCAGCCGCTGTGTGAACACTTTGATCCTCTGGAGGCTTTTAATGAAAATCTGCTCAGGCTAAAAAAGAGATTTTGTCCGTGAGGATCGATACAGTTTCACATTATTAAGACATTAATCTGCGCTCCTAGAGATGCCTGATGATAATACCCAGCACCGCCCTAATGGCACATAGCATTGGTGCCATAGTAACATGCAGTAAGGAATACCTTAGCAACGGCAGAAAGAAGCCCGGTACATTTAACGTGGACATTCGTTTTCAACCACCAGAACACAAGGTGGACTACTTCCTGAACATTCATTTTTATATTTGAGGAGAGCAGGGATTTTTGGATTCATGTCAATGTGCATATTTACACTTAAAGTCAAAATATATATTAGTGAAATAGCCATATAATAATAATATAGGCCTAATACTGAGCGATAAGAAGAAAACAGACAGGAAGTCAACACAGAAACGGGTCAGAGGTCCATCAAGGTTTCAGACTTCTGATGTCACCTGACCACGCACGCACGCACGCACGCACACACACACACACACACACACACACACACACACACACACACACACACACACACACACACACACGTTCACTTCAGAAAATAACAGGAAGTAAACACAGAAACAGGTCAGAGATCCATCATGGCTCCTTATGAAGGTTTCAGACCTCTGATGTCACCTGACCACTCTCTCACACACACACACACACACACACACACACACACACACACACACACACACACACACACACACACACACACACACACACTCGTTCACTTCAGAAAAGAACAGGAAGTAAACACAGAAACAGGTCAGAGATCCATCATGGCTCCTTATGAAGGTTTCGGACCTTGTATGTCACCTGACCACTCTCTCTCTCACACACACACACACACACACACACACACACACACACACACACACACACACACACACACACACACACACACACACACACACACACACACACACACACACACACACACACACACACACTCCACTTTCAAAGGCGTCCACGTGGTGGCTTTATCGTGTTTCCTGTTTCTCCCCGCTGACCCACAATCCTTCAGTGTTGCCCACAACAGGAAATTAAAGGAGCGTGTCGCGCCGCCCCGAGCGTCTCCACTTTTTGATTTGTGCGAAACGCTATCGCTAATGAAAATCTGATAGAGGAGCGTCTTGTTCACCACAAAACAGCCGCGTCTCCCAACAAGTGAGCGCTGTAATCGCCCTGAGGGGGAGGGAGAGGAGGGAGGAAGAGGGGGATAGGAGGAGGGAGAGGGGGAGGAAGAGGATATGTGTGTGTGAGGAGGGTAAGAGAGGAAGGACGCAGGTCACACACAAATCAAAGCTGGAGTTTCGATAAACACTTTTTATGTTTATTGCAATCTCATGTCTTGTTTCTTCACTTCCTCTGCTCCCTCAGTCTTCCTGCCATCCCCTCCACCGTCTCCCCTGTTCTACCTTTCTACCTCCCTTTCTTCTTCATCTGTATTTTCTTGTATCTGTTTATCCATTTATTTCCTCGTCTGCCTCGGTCCTCCCAGTCTCTCTCTCCCTACTCTCTCCCTCCTCTCTTCCTCCTCTCTTCCTCTTCTTCTCTTATTATTACTGCCAGTATTTAGTGTGCAGCATTCAGACAAGGTCATGGAGCTGTGTGTGTGTGTGTGTGTGTGTGTGTGTGTGTGTGTGTGTGTGTGTGTGTGTGTGTGTGTGTGTGTGTGTGTGTGTGTGTGTGTGTGTGTGTGTGTGTGTGTGTGTGTGTGTGTGTGTGTGTGTGTGTGTGTGTGTGTGTGTGTGTGTGTGTGTGTGTGTGTGTGTGTGTGTGTGTGTGTGTGTGTGTGTGTGTGTGTGTGTGTCTCTCTCTCTCTCTCTCTCTCTGCCTCGTCTCATCCAGGCACTCAGCCAGGAGAGAACGTCTTGATCCTGCACTCAGGACAGTGTGTGTGTGTGTGTGTGTGTGTGTGTGTGTGTGTGTGTGTGTGTGTGTGTGTGTGTGTGTGTGTGTGTGTGTGTGTGTGTGTGTGTGTGTGTGTGTGTGTGTGTGTGTGTGTGTGTGTGTGTGTGTGTGTGTGTGTGTGTGTGTGTGTGTGTGTGTGTGTGTGTGTGTGTGTGTGTGTGTGTGTGTGGAGCGTTTGTTTGGTTGTCATGGAACAGTATAATATCTGTAATGCTGTAATGGCTGAATGGCTGACAGAGGAAGAGGTACAGTGACTTTCACTTTTGCAGATCCTGACGTCTGTCCTGCTGGCTCGTCTGTGACTGAACGTCCCGCCCTTTTCCGTTTCCCCATTATAAGAATCTCTATTTATAGCTGCTATAAAAGCTCTCTTCCCGCCGGTTTAAACACATTTTAAATGTTATTTCAAAGATGAGTCTTGATTGGGCAACATTTGACCTGGAGTCACCCACAACTATTCTGCTGGCTCCCCCGAGACCCCAACACCAAATGATATTTTTTTAGAGACCTTCAGACTTGGCTAAAATGGTCAACATCAGTTTTGTAGTGTTTCTAAAGCTGGTGTGGAGCATTTCATGAAGCCTTGTTCCGATAACAAAAACTAGAGCGTAGTTATTATATCACTTTAACTTGAAACGGGTCACAGGAGACCCGAACACAACATAAGGGTTAAAGAATTTCACTGAAGTCCTCTTTTAGTCACATGTGGCTCTTGATGTTAAAAATGCATATCAAAACATTATATTGTCTTTCTGATGACATATCGCTACTTGCGGTATTAAAGAAAAATGTCTATGTTTGTTTGTATTTTGGCATCAATTTGAAGTGTCTGATTTTGTGAAATGCTTAGTTTTACCCCAGTCTTTATGCTAAGCTAGGTTAGCATCATCCTGATTTGTGCTCTGTTCTGCAAACACGCATCACAACTGTCAAACTCTTAATTAACGTCTGTTTTAAATTAATATTTCCTGATTCTTTACACATCTCAGGCTACTCTTTCTGTCTCTCTCTTCTTAGTTAGTGGAGCGCTTCCACACTGTTCTCTCTCTCTCTCTCTCTCTCTCTCTCTCTCTCTCTCTCTCTCTCTCTCTCTCTCTCTGTTTCTTTAATTTGACCAGTATATTTTGCTTTAATGCATCTTTTTAAATAAAGTCAGCGTTAATATTCAAAACTGCAGCTTATCAATGTTTCTCTCTTTGCAAAGCAGCCCATAAATATTAATGTCGATCGGCCACGCTTCTCAATGCGCCGCCGCATCGTCTTCTTGCATAAACGTGTGTGTGTGTGTGTTTCTATGTGTGTGTGTGTGTGTGTGCGAGTAAGTAAGTGAAACAGTCTTGCTGTGATTTTCTGAAAGTATGTGTCTGCATTTATTGTCGGTGTGTGATTGTGTATGCAGGCGATCCACAGTTTGTTTGGGAATTTGTTTTGGTATCTTTATTTCCGTGTTTGTGTCAGTTTGTTTCTCTCTCTCTGTGTGTGGGGGTGTGTGTGTGTGTGTGTGTGTGTGTGTGTGTGTGTGTGTGTGTGTGTGTGTGTGTGTGTGTGTGTGTGTGTGTGTGTGTGTGTGTGTGTGTGTGTGTGTGTGTGTGTGTGTGTGTGTGTGTGTGTGTGTGTGTGTGTGTGTGTGTGTGTGTGTGTGTGTGTGTGTGTGTGTGTGTGTGTGTGTGTGTGTGTGTGTGTGTGTGTGTGTGTGTGTGTGTGTATAAACAAATGAGAAAGAGAAGTTAAATACCCCTGCAGTAATTCTTTTGGTGAATAATTTCCCTGCATGAGGTCTGACGATCACAACATCGACACAAAGGCTGGACACACAAACATCAACTTACACAAACAACACACACACATTTTCAAAAACATTGCAAATGCATAAAGACATGGGTCCACACAAAATGTATGTTTTATTTCCCCTCCATTTTGGCATTCAACCAACACTTCCTGTCCTCCAAACTGAGCTTTTTGCAAAGCTCTCAGAATGGAAAATAGACAGTTCAATCTGAAAAACAAAAAGCTTTATTGGAAGAATTTTTACGAAACAACACTGAAAAAAGTGAAGCATTGACTTGAATTAAATGTATTAGGTTAGTTGAAAGCAATAACATTACATTTGAACCTATTTAAACTTAATATTATTGCTTTCAACTAACCTAATATAGTTATGTGAAATCTGTTGACATAATACATTTAATTAAAGTCAATGCTTCAGTTTTTTCAGTGATCTTAATTTTTCAGAGTAAAATATTCAAAATGTCGAAACGTCTGGTTCTTTAGCTGCTCGATGTCTCAGACAGTTGTTTCCTGCCTGGGTTATTACTCTGGGAATGATTAACTGGTAAGCTATAACATATTTTTAGGATTAGGATTAATGTAGCTTTAAAACTATTTCTGCAAGCATAACACAATTTCTCCGCCTTTGATCGTGAGAACTGTACATTTCCCAGCATGCAGTCCACAGAGTGAGGTCAATGTTTGTGGTTAGCTTTTGGGCAACACTACTTTTGAGATAGTATATTATATAGTTTAGGAAGTAGTTTATTTAAGAAAGACATAAATAGATAGAGAGGTGGATTAAGATGAGTTGTAGAAGGTAAACTGTTTAATTCTGAACACACATAGAAAAGCTCTGAAGGTTCTTGGCTCTCAATGTCTTGCCGGAGCTTCTTTGAAATCCTTACACATGAATTAACCAAATATTAATGCTGTATATCCACATTATGACTGTGCCATTGAGCACTTGGGTTTTTAGGGTGTGTGGATGTGGAAATCTGCTGTCAGCGTAGAACCAGGACCAAAACGATGTTGATCAGCCACCACCTTTACCTGATAACACAAATATATTAAATGGGGTTTCCGATTATAAAGAATCTGGTTTGGGAACAGAAGTCAAAAAGAAACTGACACTTTTGAGATCTCCTTGATAGCAGGTTTCCTTTGAATGAATCACTACCAAATCCTGAAGCTTATAACCTTTATCAAATAAGTTAACTTTGCTAACCTGATCTAAACTGTTGAGCTAGTTAGCTAAAGTGTTGTCAACATTAAGCTAACTGTTGTAGCTAACCTACCTGCTGAATGGCCTACAGTTCATAAAACTGAGCAGTCAAGTGTTATATGGTAAACCGAAGCGTTCCTTACTTGAGACGTAAACATTTGAGATAGATAGATATTTAGATAGCTGCTAGATAGCTGCTAAACCTAACCGTAAGCTAACATCACAAACCATTTCCTAGCTTGAAGCACAAAAAACACTTAAATGTTGTCCTTGACATTTTTAAAGTCATTTCAGATTCTGGAATGCTTTTTTAAAACAAGTGTGTACAGTGTAGGGCTTTATGTAAGTTTAAAGCAATGAAAATAATCCAGAAGTACTGCGTAGGCCGAGTGATACTGAACAGGAGGAACTAGTGTTGTGTTCCCAATGCAGGCTTTCGAGCTAGTTAACTGAACTGTTAACTAGCTCAATGTTGTAGCTAAACTTATAGCTAACCTACCTGCTGAGTGGCCTACAGCAGAGTCCTGCACGGGTCTGATTTTCAAGACCCGCTCCCGCCCCGCACCCACGACGTGCAATACCGAACCCGCCCCGCTACCCGCACATATTGCCAATTAGTTCCGCAACCCGACCCGAACCCGCATATATACGAGCAGTGAAAACGTGCAATCATTAACACACGCAGTTGCATATTTCTCTCAAAAAGCGTGGGATGTTGGTTATTCTCTCCATCTAGGAGGACACCAAAAGCCTCCCAGACGTTGGATTTCGCTCTTGAGGAAATGTTATTGAAAATGTTATCTACGCTAGAGAGCTTCACCTCAGCCATTTCGATTGTGGCGCGCTCATCAGCAGATTGATGTTATGATTATGCTCGGTCCCGCGTGGGAGAGGTCTGAGGATTTAAACATTAAACTAAATTATTATTATTGTAATATATTTATTATGCAACACCCACGACCCGACCCGCATCATCTTTGTTTTACCCAGAAATTCAATTTTTTTTTTAAATATCACCCGCGAATCACTTTTTTTGCGGGTCTCCCGTCGGGTACCCGACCCGATGCAGGACTCTGGCCTACAGTTCATAAAACTGAGCAGTTAGCCGAACTGAACCACGTGTTTTAGTTAGTAAACCGAAGCGTTCCTTACTTGAGACCTAAACATTTGAGATGGATAGATATTTAGATAGCTGCTAAACCTAACCGTAAGCTAACATTACCAACAATGTAGCTTCAAGCTAAAGACCCAATATCTTGAAGCACAAAAACATCTTAAATGTTGTCTTTGACATTTTTAAAGTAATTTCAGAATCTGGAACGCCTTTTTAAAACATGTGTGTACAGTATAGGACGTTGTATACATTTAGAGGCATACAGGCTGAGTGATACTGAACAGGAGGAACTAGTGTTGTGTTGCAGGCTTTCTCCATTAGACGTTTTTAGACATTATTCAACATTACGTTTATTTTTGGCAGCTGTTTAATCTCTTGTTCCTGGTTTCTGTGTGAGTTTCTGACTCCTGCTTTGCTTTAAATGACCTTGACAGTCATTGGTTTTAGGACTCCACGCTGTTTTTCTTCGTAACCGTATTAGTCCTTTACGTGTAATGAAATTCACACATATACTAAAGGCGTGATTAGCATATATATTGTATTGACACAGTGGCAATATGTTCTCTCTCTTTCTTTATCTTTCAGTCTTTTCCTCTCTTCTACACCTTTCTCCCTCTTATTTCTCCCCCGTCCCCCCCCCCCCCCCCTCCCCCCCTTGCTGTGTCTGTGTTGCACTTTGAAGTTCAGCTGTGCTGTTTTCTGTAATTTTTATCTGCAGAACATGCGGCTGCCACATTGCTGCGATTATTTACAGTAAAAGGGGTAAAAAATAAACATTGCAACGACAGCTGAATTGTATTTCCCCCATTTCATTTCACAGCCTGTTATTTATGTTTTTTCTGATGGACAGTGAAGAGGAAACTCGGCTTCAAACATCAACACCATGTCGGCGGTCAGAGGGTTTGGGGTTTAGTCGAGTTTGCTCATTGGGTTTCTCTGTAAAAGCTTAATGTTCAGACATATCTTTTGTCTGTTCTCTCTATTGTCCTCTAAATCCCCATCCTCACCCGATTTCGCTCTCTATTATCATTACATGTTTCCAATGTCAGTGTTTAAAAGGCCCTATTATGCTATTTGGGGGTTTCCCTTCCCTTTAGAGCACATGTGTCAAACTCGAGGCCCGGGGGCCAAATCAGGCCCTTGGTGGATTTAATTTCGGCCCGCAGGATAATTTCTAATTCCTATTAGATCTGGTCCTCCGGTATATTGCACGCACACCTTCTCTCCATCCTGAGGGTCTCCTCAGCTCAGAGCCTGAGCCCAAACATTGATGACCTTGCACCCAAGATGAGATGCCAAGTATCTGAGCTAGCATCACAGAGCAGCACACTGAGTTTAATGGATGTTTCCTTCTGCACTTTCTCTCTCAGGACAACAGGGCATGTTTGGTTTCTCTTTGAGGGGAATAGTTTTGTTGAAGCTGTTGTTGGCCTGTGGGAAAATGTAATCATAAGAAATGACTCTGGAGAAGCTGCAGATAGAGCCATAAGAAATGAATCAACTGATTATTTAATGTTTAATGTTGTTTTTATAGGCAATCATTGAAGCTTTGTTAGTTCCAGGTTTAATATGTGCAATAAGTTCATTTCAATAAGTTCTGCAATAAACATTGAACCAGTCCGGCCCTCCACTAGTACCCATTTTTAAATGTTGGCCCACTGTGTGTTTGAGTTTGACCCCCCTGATGTAGTTTGTTCTATAGGTTTTAGTGCATGTAAATGGTCTGCAAAGGCTAAAATCCCTGTCACATGTCACAGTAGAAGCACAGCATACACATGTACCCTGTATATGTCCTCTTTAATACAACATCTTATGCGAGTGATTTACGAAGCCAATATGTTGTCGTGGAAAACCTCACAAACCAAAATGTGTTTTAAGTTTAAATGGATGTTAACACAAGCGGCTTGTTTACAAGAAGTCATCTGTGGATCTCTGCCTTTCGGTACTTGACATTTTGTTTTGCAAATCTAGTTTCAACAGAATGAACGCAAACATATTTTTCTGCATTAGGTAATGTCTTCCTTTATTTGAGGTAGAATAGAAATAAGCAGTATTATATAAGCTTTGTATTTTCTGCTGGGCTTCACTCTTTCTTTCTTTCATTCATTCATTCATGGTGTCCATTAGCACTCCTCTGTCTCTTGCCAGCCATTCACATGGACACACACACACACACACACACACACACACACACACACACACACACACACACACACACACACACACACACACACACACTGTTAAGTTTCCCTGGTTACTGAATGCCTTTTTCATTGACTGTCCGTTACCATGGAAGTGAAAGGACCAGCGGATGATTAGAGGAGAGGAAAGGAGAGAAGGAGACGATGAACACAAGGAAAAACAAGAATGAGATAACAGGGAAAACTAGGAGGTAGGAAAGAGAGAATGGAGAGGGATAAGGAATATAATAGAAGAAGGATAATTAGGAGGAAGTGAGGAATAGTGAGGAGGAAAGAAAGATTACATGTGAAGAAAAAGGAGGGGAGAGATGGAAAGAATAAAATATATAATAGATAAAGCATAATTAGTGAAAAGGAGAGAATCAGGGAGAGAGAAAGAGAGCCATAAGATAGGAGCAGCAAAGTGTGGAAGAAAAGAAGGAGGGGGAAGATGAGGAAATAGGAAATGAGACAAAGTGAACGGAGGAAAACAATGGAAATAATACACAATACAATAGATTAAGGATACATAAGGGAACAAGGAAGAGTTATGAAGGAGGCAGGAAAAGAGAATATAGGATGGAATGGAAAAATATAATGTGAAGAAATCAGGAAACAAGGAAGAGGGTACGAGTAAAAAGGAGAAGAGAATGAGGAAAGGGAGGAGAAAGTGATAGAAGACATCAAGGAACCTTGAGGAAGGAGATGGACATATTAATGCTGAGGGGATACAAAGGGCGTTACAGGAGATGCTGTCCTATCTATTCTTCCTCTATGCCATCATCTTGTCTCCATCTTTTTTTGATCATCCATACCATTTATGTTTCCTTCATCCCTTCCTTCATCTCCTCCTTCCTCTCCCCCTCGTCTGAGAGCGGATAAATTACACGTTGTTTGACATCTAACGGACTGCAGATTGTAGAGCAAAACAAGTTCCCATACTCACACTCACACACACACACACACACACACACACACACACACACACACACACACACACACACACACACACACACACACACACACACACACACACACACACACACACACACACTCCACTGTTCTGCAGACAGGATGATTTTCTATCAAAGGGAAGTTGATTTGTGGATCAGATAACATGATTCGGTCCAGGACTGACACACACACACACACACACACACACACACACACACACACACACACACACACACACACACACACACACACACACACACACACAGCATGAACACACACAGCTCGGACCGACATGCATAAATCCTGCTATGCATAAATACATGCATAATCTATGGAGAATATGTTGGCTTTCTGTGTGTGTGTGTGTGTGTGTGTGTGTGTGTGTGTGTGTGTGTGTGTGTGTGTGTGTGGGTGTGTGTGGGTGTGGGTGTGGGTGTGGGTGTGTGTGTGTGGGTGTGTGTGTGTGGGTGTGTGTGTACAGGATTTATCTCTCTGTGTGTGGTGACGGTCTAATTGCTGAGCAGTGCATTGGCACGTCAATTTCTCCTTTTGCCAAGAATTAGACTGTGATTGGCCGAAATACACTCACACGCTTTGATGGATGTGACACCTCCTTTCAGCTTATTCAAAAACCTCTCATTTAAGTGCAGATCTGGACCTCTATATCTTCCTCTCTCCTTCTGTAAACCCTCCCTTTTCTCCACTGAATATCAAACTAAGCCGTTTCTTTATGACTCATCTCATTCTGATCTTTCTGAAACAAAATTGGAAATAAAGTAATCTCCTGTGTTTACTTCCGGATCATCGTGACATCACTATTTAACACTCACACTTCTATTGGCTAGCGCTCTGACACATCGTACGTGATAGGCTAAGGGGCGGGACATCCCCAAGCGGTTGACCAATCACATATTGGATTCCTTTTGCATAGAGAAGGGCAAACACTGATTGGAACAATACAAACAACTAAACGATAGAGACACACAGCAGATTGTAGAATGGCTATTGCAAAAAATACAGTTTTCAATAAGAAATGAGAAATGTTACTTTATTTTTGTTACTATTTTTGAATATTTTTTGTACTGTATTTTTGCTAGATTTGTTCTCTCTGCGTCAGTGCTTCTGCTGCTCTTTCCTCCTCCTCCTCCTCCCCCTCCTCTTCCTCTGCTTCTCGCTGCAAATCAGATATGACAGGAAATATTGTCCTTGTAATGGAGACTCAGGGCACTCTGCCTCTTTGTCTCTGAACACACACACACACACACACACACACACACACACACACACACACACACACACACACACACACACACACACACACACACACACACACACACACACACACACACACACACACACACACACACACACACACACACTGTACCTGTGCGAGGCTTGAACCGAGTCATGTTGAATTATTTTCCTTTTGTTTCTCCACGTCTTCCTGTCAGTCTTTTACATCTGATCATTATCTCAGTTTAACCGTTTAACGGACAGCTTGCTCCTCTGGCAAACCGCTCGTGGACAAAGCCGTATTATCTCATTATAATGAGTTTCATTTAAAAGGACTAAGCTTCAATATCATTGTATTAATAGTTAATCATCTTAATTATTACATCAGGAGGTTAAATTCAAGCTTGTTAAACGCTTAAAAAATCTGAAATAAAAAAAATGGTCTGCAGAGACTCAAATGCATTCAATTAAGCTTCAAGTCATGCAAAAAACCTAACGAAAGAAATAATAGGCTAAATAAAATACATATAATCTAACTTCCTCGTTTATAAAACAGTCACAATGAATCTGTAGGTAGATGATTATGTTGTAAGAAATAAATACCCTCCTGACATGCAGCTGCAGTGCGACGGTTCAGAAACAAAGAAGGCAGTTCTTTCCAACTTTTTTCGTGATGGAAATTTCCCCCTCTCCACATCTCTCTGTGGATTTGTCTGCTTTTAAAATGTCTCTATCCCCCCCCCTCCAAAATCACAGTTTCAAAGTCGATGTGAGAAAGGAAAGTCACCCGCCGCTCTCTTCTCCTAAAAATAACACACGATGACTTTCTTTGTCTTTAAACCACGTTTTGAACTTTTTTGCCCTTCAACTTGGACTTCAATCCTGCGCTCAGATGTCGTCTTCCTCGATGTTTTCTCGCCCCTGAAACTTCAGTCCAAGATTTATTCTCTTTTCAACAAGTTGACGTCTGCATGGAGACAATGTTTTTCACTTCTCCTTGAGTCTGAAGGATCAGGAGACGGAGGAAAGGGAGGGGGGGGGGAGCGACGGAGACAACACAACAGGAAACGGCAGGGATACAAAAAATAACAGAAATATTGAAAAACAGAGACGAGAGGAATTTTTTTTTTTAAACTTTAAGATTGACTCGGAAACAACAGGCAGCGATGACATGAAAGTGACAGAAAGGTTAAAACAACATTTTCTCAACAACTATTTGCATAAAAGACGTTTTTCCCCCTCCAATCACAGCGCTCGGTAAACGCCTCTGATTGGCTGAGATGTGAAGGGCACAGCGACCGCAGGCGGTGAATTATTAACGAGCAGCATCACTCTATCCATCATTTTAAACACACACACTCCCCCAGATAACTGTATTAACACAGATATGAGTGGAGACAGACAGAACGAGGAAAGACAAATCTGTCCATCTTTATCAGCGCCGTAGAAACCGGCTGCTTTCACATTAAGCTAAATGATTTTATCAGCCAGACGTCTCTTTAGTGCATTTAAATGGGCTCTTAGCAAGGTTAAAGCAGCTGCAGTCTGCCTCTGTTGGGAGCAAAACTTACACTTCTGCATGTTTTAGTTACAAATGAAGTCTTTTATATTCCGGCAAAGCCTTTTCCTAACAGGTTCATTTCCTTACTTCCAGGCAGCCGTGGGCTTCATCTTTGTACAAATCAACCCATAGATCTGCCAAGTTGTGTCAGAGTTTTTAGAAAAACATTCAAAACGTTCTTGGTTTCCTTTTCAAAGTGATGTTAAGCTAAATGCTAACCTCTAATGCTAAAGGTTTGGATGTTCTCTGCACAGTCATTGAACTCAGAGGTTCAGAGAGATTCTGCAACAAGTGGAGAACTTGCTGTGTATTTCTGTGTTTTCAGAACACACGAGCCAATTAGATCTCCTGATACTTCTTTGTTTAACATCAGCAGGAGAGGACTCTTTAAAGTAGAGACACTACATACTGATATACACCTGAACATCAGCAGGAGAGGACTCTTTAAAGTAGAGACACTACATACTGATATACACCTGAACATCAGCTGGAGAGGACTCTTTAAAGTAGAGACACTACATACTGATATACACCTGAACATCAGCAGGAGAGGACTCTTTAAAGTAGAGACACTACATACTTATATACACCTGAACATCAGCAGGAAAGGACTCTTTAAAGTAGAGACACTACATACTGATATACACCTGAACATCAGCAGGAGAGGACTCTTTAAAGTAGAGACACTACATACTGATATACACCTGAACATCAGCAGGAGAGGACTCTTTAAAGTAGAGCCACTACATACTGATATGCACCTGAACATCAGCAGGAGAGGACTCTTTAAAGTAGAGACACTACATACTGATATACACCTGAAC
>NC_136905.1:84006730-84019230 GCF_949606895.1 Notothenia rossii | reverse complement strand
CATTTCCTCTCCTTTCCTTCCCTCTCATTTCCTTTCCTTCCCTCTCATTTCCTCTACATCTCTCTTGTTTCCTATCCTCTCTACCTTTGTTTCTTCCCCTCTTCCCTCCTCTCCTGTGTATCCTCTCATCCTTCTCTCTCTCCTCTCTTACTTCCTCTCCCCTCCTCTCGGTTCCTTTTCTCTTTGCTTGTGCCTCCTCTACTCTCTCCTCTCCTCCCTTGTCTCCTCTCCTGAATAACCTTTCACCCAGACATGAGGAGCGCTTGTTTTCTCTTATCTCTCATGTGACATACTGACTCACGGGAGGGGGGGGGGGTTTAAGCGATTGGTGAGACCCCCCTTCAGACATCAAACGCACCGTGAGCAGTTCAAACACACAGATCCTTTCCAAAACGTCTCGGTGTGTTTCTTCAGATATGAAGGCATGGTGGGCAGAAAGTCAGAATGTCTCCTCCGAGCCGGATTCAACATGGAGGACACGGGATGAGAGGACCTATCCGTCTCCTGTGGAATAGGTTTGGCTGTGGAGAGACATCAGGGGCTAAAGAGACACGTTAAACATTGTTCAAGTCAAATGTGTTGTCACGCACTCTCCTCTCGTTTCCTACTTCCTTTCACCCAGACATGAGGAGCACTTGTTCTCTCTTACCTCTCATGTGACACTTCAATTTGATCCCATTGTTTGTATTCTGATAAAGCATTTATTTTAATAAAAGACACTTCACTCGTTGTAGTTTCATTTAAACCGTTTGTCAAATAGCTCAATCAAGAGTCAGACATATCAACAGTTCCTTACTTTCCTTTCCTTAGATGTTAATATCTATAATATATTATACAAAAGTATAAATTATTCAGAAAAGTGAAGATTCTTAGAAAAAAGTATCTGCTCTGATTGGTTAGCTGCTCGGCTCTGTTGTGATTGGTCGACTGCGTAAAACAAAAATTCAAAATTCTGAAAAAAGTCAAAATCCTGAAAAAATTACAATTCTAATTTTTTTTTGTGATAAATCAAAATTATGAGGAAAGTTTACATTTTGAGAAGATTAAAAAAAAACAATTCTTGACTTAAATCCCAGCTATTTATTGTTCTCATACTGCCTGTGCTGCAGCACCTCGTTTCACCCTCTGTCTGAAACCAGAGCCCAGTCTGCTCTGATTGGTTAGCTTGCCGGCTCTGTCGTGACTGCTTAGAGATGTCCCGCCCCCTAGCCTATCACGTACAATGTGTTTGAGCGCGAGCCAATAGAAGTGCGAGTGTTGCTTAGTGATGTCAATATGTTCTGGAAGTGAACAAAGGAGTCCAATCGATTGATAATAATTATAGTTTAGATTTAGAGTATTGAGCAGCTTGAGTTTCTCCAAATGTAGATGTATTGTTTTGTAAATACTAGTGTCCATTTTCTACAGCTGTGGATAGTTTCTTTTGGGGCGAGCTCAGATAGACGGTAGAGACTTTTGCAGGTGGTACGTTTTTGTATAGAGACGGATAAATATATATCGACCCCTATATACATACGGGAAAGAGTCGTGAGGGAAATCGAAAGACAAAACAAAAAGCCTGTGTTTGATTGAGAGCGAATACATATGCCTCTTCATGCCTTCATGCACAGATTTATTGCGCTTGAGTGTGTGCGCATAATTTGTACATGTGCAGCGCCACCTGAGCTTTTATGTTTGTGTGTGTGTGTGTGTGTGTGTGTGTGTGTGTGTGTGTGTGTGTGTGTGTGTGTGTGTGTGTGTGTGTGTGTGTGTGTGTGTGTGTGTGTGTGTGTGTGTGTGTGTGTGTGTGTGTGTGTGTGTGTGTGTGTGTGTGTGTGTGTGTGTGTGTGTGTGTGTGTGTGTGTGTGTGTGTGTGTGACATGCTGTAGAGTGGTTGTACCTGTAAATGTCAGGCTGCTGTCCTCAGCTGATGACAGCTCAGAAATCAGCGGTAAATCAGAGCCGGAGCTTGGCTAAAGAGGTGATTAATAAACATGTCATCCGTGTGTGTGTGTGTGTGTGTGTGTGTGTGTGTGAGCTGGTGTCACCTTATTAAGGGCCAACAGGAAGGGAGGGAGGCATGACAGCAATGGAGAGAGAGAGGTGTTGATGGAAAGAAAAAGGTGAAAACGGGACGGGAGAAAGGGGCCGCGTTGCTGTTGAATTACAGTCACAGTGACAGGAAGTATGGCCTCTCTGAAGAACAGGAGCACCTTCACTGTCTCTTTGGGAAGTGGCTAATTTAAAGCTTTTAATCTTTTTCTAAAACCAGCTCATGTTAGCTTAAAGATTAAATGTGACATATAATGCGTCACATTTCCACCCAACGAAAAGCGGCAAATAATGATCCAAATATTGCGCCATAGAAATGTACCAAATATGCAGAAAGTAATGTGCCATAACACTCACCAGATAGTGCGCCAACTAATGTTTCTTTCCAAATAATACGCCGTATGTCCGGCCTTAGACCTGTAGCACATAATGCAGCCAATATTGCGCCAGAGAAATTTGCAAAATATTGCACTAAATATTATGGCAACTTTTCGTGCAAAGAAGCGTGCCATACTGTAATGCACCAAATATTGTGTCATTTCAAAATAATGCGCCTAAATGACTTGAACTGCAGTCTTTCCACCGTGTAACTCGAGACATTGATCTTTTGCTTAAAGGTCCCATGTCACGGCCATTTCTACTGATCATAATTCCATTGTTGAGGTCTACTAGAATAGATTTAAATTGTGCAATGTTCCAAACTCACATTGGTTTCTCACAGCATCTCTGTATAGTATGTGTATTCACTCTCTGTCCTAAATGGCTTGTTGGAGCTCCGCCCCCCCCCACTCCCTGTGAGCCCAGTGGCTGTCTGCGAGACAGCAAGACGCAGCCCGAGCACACACAGCTTGAGTGTGTGTGTGTGAGGAAGTCCGCGGATTGGTTCATTTGGACCAATCCACGGACTTAACCTAACGGCTCCACGGATTGGTCAATTTGGACCAATCATTGGACCAATGGGTCCATTTGGGTATGGGCACGTCACTGTACCCAGGAAGAAAAAGAGAAATGTCCAACGAGGCGTTCTGGGGCAGCATATACAGGTCTACAGAACACAAGGGGACGGGTCAGAACCAGAGAAGCATGACATAGGACCTTTAAAGAATCAGTAGGAGATGACGTCACCCATTATCAAAACATCATTACATAAATAATAGATGACATAAGATTCTTAACAGTTCAGAATAATACACTTAATAGATAACTCCAGATATCTGTTGTTAGATGTTCATCATAAATCAACAGGTGTAAATGGCTCCAAACACTTTGCCCTTTTCTTTATTGGGTTCATTTCTCAGCTGCTGTTGATTCAACTCAAGCAGAGAGGATGTCCTGCTTTTTGTTTCCGCCCCGTCCTTCTGTCTGTGAGCTGCAGAGCTTCAGCGTTTCTCTGCGTCGTTGTTAAAACAAAAAGAGAGATGCTAAACTTCGCCCTTCATCACTAAGCGCTGCGACCGCTCCGCTCTCTAATGGAACTTCATCCATTTCAAATGACAGAATCCATTACGGCCGCTCTGCAGCAAGTGTTGCATGCACTGGATTTATTCTTGTTATTTGCTGATAATGTAGGCAAACTGAACTGAGACACCTTTTTCTTTTTTTTACTTGAGAAGAAGCAGTGGTTGCTTGAGATTTAGGAGAGAAACAGACGTAGACGTTACGGTGCTTTTAGGAACAGTTATTACAGTGTGTTCGAAAATACAGGTTCAATTTAACTCGTATTCAATCATAGAGACGTCCTTTCCTAAAAATGCAAGTCAGAGGATAACCCGAACATCGCTCAAAACTTTGCTTTTTATAATAGTTTGACCTAATGTTGTTGGTAAATCATCTCAAAGGACAAGATGGATTCAATTCCAGTTCAACTGAGGCTCTTAAACCCAGGAAACAAAACTTACAAAACAACGCACCACATATATTATCAATAAATCCAAATAGATGCTAGTTAGTTATAGCAATACCAAAAATATGTTTACAAATATTTGGATGCTTGACTCCTCTTCTGGGTGCAATACAGTGGTGCAGGGATGAGCCCTAAAGCCTGGTTATAAGTCAACATATGACGACTTGTTTTAATGTGTTTGAGGTTAGATACCTGTCATAGGATCTGTGGTTAGCACAAGCTTTAGGAAATGTCAAAATGTAATGTGTCTAAAATCAGTAGTTGCTACATTTTTTCCAAATGAGTCTCTCAGTAATGATTCACTTTTTTAGCTTCTTTTAGCTAATTGTTTTTGGTTTTACAAGAGTTACTTCCGCAGTTTTGTAAGTGTCTAAATGAGATTACCAAATGTCATCATGCTGAACATTAGCCACCTTTAGCTTAGCAGTGGTGACGTGAAGTCATGTGACCGTGATGTAGTTCCTTTATAGCCCAACATTAGCCACCTTTAGCTTAGTAGTGGTGAGGTGAAGTCATGTCACCGTGATGTAGTTCCTTTATAGCCCAACATTAGCCACCTTTAGCTTAGCGGTGGTGACGTGAAGTCATGTGACCGTGCTGTAGTTCCTTTATAGCCCAACATTAGCCTCCTTTAGCTTAGCGGTGGTGACCTGAAGTCATGTGACCGCGCTGTAGTTCCTTTATAGCCCAACATTAGCCTCCTTTAGTTTAGCGGTGGTGACGTGAAGTCATGTGACCGTGCTGTAGTTCCTTTATAGCCCAACATTAGCCTCCTTTAGCTTAGCGGTGGTGACGTGAAGTCATGTGACCGTGATGTAGTTCCTTTATAGCCCAACATTAGCCTCCTTTAGCTTAGCGGTGGTGACGTGAAGTCATGTGACCGTGCTGTAGTTCCTTTATAGCCCAACATTAGCCACCTTTAGCTTAGCGGTGGTGACGTGAAGTCATGTGACCGTGCTGAAGTTCCTTTATAGCCCAACATTAGCCTCCTTTAGCTTAGCGGTGGTGACGTGAAGTCATGTGACCGTGCTGTAGTTCCTTTATAGCCCAACATTAGCTTTTTACTTCTGGAGATTGCATTTATGCTTTAAAACCCATAATAGTGGTGTTAATGAGGAGAGTATCCTGCTGAACAACATGTAAGAATATCAGAGCTGTGTATTGGCCACAGATCACATTTTCTGAAATGTTCCAAAATCTAATGTACAAATAACACAGGAAGACCTTGAGATGCTAACTTCTCAAGCTTTAATGATTTCCTTGGACTGAATGAACTAAAGTAGCTTGCATATTCAGGATAGTTAGGACAGGAGCTGGATCAAAAAGCTCTGAATTACACTACCCCTTCCTCCTAGAACAATGTGCAAAATGACATGAAATTGTCAGATTAAAAGACAAGCCAGTGACAGGTGCAAAGTGAAAGGTGTATCTGTGTGTTTCAGTGTGTAGCCTATTAACTGCTGTCTGTCAGCAGAAAATAAAGCTTTATGCAGAGAGAGGATGTCAGCATCTCGTTAGGTCCGATCGTGTCAGTAATTGTTCGTTTAATCCTTCAGGCACATTAAATATTAGACTTTGTTTAAATTCTCAGCACTCATTTATTTCCCCGCTGCAGAACAAACTTCAGCTCACTGATCCTTTATTGAAGCAGCTGACAGCAGGCCTGACACACACACACACACACACACACTCTCTCTCTCTCTCTCTCTCTCTCTCTCTCTCTCTCTCTCTCTCTCTCTCTCTCTCTCTCTCTCTCTCTCTCTCTCTCTCTCTCTCTCTCTCTCTCTCTCTCGCACACGCACACCCCCACACACGCACACACACACACACACACACACACACACACACACACACACACACACACACACACACACACACACACACACACACACACACACACACACGTCTACGAACGATCCCCTCTACCAATATCTTAATCCTACAAGTCTAAATCCCGACGTGCATTTAAAAACTAATTCAAGAAATGTCCTTCTTTGCCCATAAAAGTAAAAAATTATCCCTATTTTCCCCAAAACATTCTTTACTGCTCAAGAGTCACCTCACTTTTTAAATTGCTCCAACTTTCCAAATACGGCTTCTAATGTTCAAAACATTTCCTCAAAATTGCCTGCAATTCAATTCCATACTCACTTCTTACAGAACTCCATCTTCATGAAATGTCTTGTTGTTTGTTTTTCACCCAAATATTCTTTCTTTGCTTTTTGAAAGTGTCTTTTGGATGTGTCCTCAAGTGACCAGATGTCTTGCTGTTTAAAGGTCCTTTAGTCTAAATGATATCCACACTTTAAAGATCTGATGTGTCCTTATGTTATATAGATTGATCAAAACACACACACTCTTTAGACACTGTTGTGTGTCAGAAGAGATTTAGTCTGGGAGTTAAACGCTCCTGTAGCTTTACTGAAGCACTGGACCAAGACTTACCGGATAAACCTGCACCAAAACATTGCGATCAGCTGGGGACAAAGTGTGTGTAGGTGTGTATAAGGTGTACGTGAGTGTGTGTGTGTGAGTGTGTTTACTGCAGGAAGTGGATTTGACCCTTCATGCCCTGGAAATGTTTGAACATTCTCATAACAAACGGAGGGGTTACAGCCAGTAAGCAAGGGACCGGGAGTGTGTCTTGTGTTTATGTGCGTCTGTGTTGTATATATTTGTGTGTATGTTTGTGTGTGTGTGTGTGGTGGTTGTTACCGCTGCTTGCTAAACTGACACATTTTCAATCACATGGTTTATTCCCGGGAAATTGTCGAAAAAGAGGGAAAAGGCCAGATATCTGCAGCTCTGTGGGCAACAATAGGACAAGCCAGGATTAGTTTTTCACTTTGTGCGAATGTGTGTGTGTGTGTGTGTGTGTGTGTGTGTGTGTGTGTGTGTGTGTGTGTGTATTCTAAGACAATGCCCTGGTAGCCAATTTGTAATATATAGTCAGCCTTGAAAAATGGCCCAGATCTCCCCTTCGCTGTCTGCAATTTAGCTCTGCCGGCGCCCGGCAATACCCATTGTACCGCCTCCACTACTGCCATTTTGGCCTGATGGAGTGTGTGTTTGTACCGTGTGTGTGTGAGTGTTTGTTTACTTGCTTATGTGCATCTCGGTGTGCATTTACCCATGAGTCTGTCTTTTTGCAGTGTGTGTCGGCGTGCGCAAGCGAGCGGCTGTGTTTATACTCAGGTTATTGAATTTTTGCTTGTGTGCCAGAGCGTGTGTGTGTGTGTGTGTGTGTGTGTGTGTGTGTGTGTGTGTGTGTGTGTGTGTGTGTGTTTGTGTGTAGTTGTAGTTTTGTCGTGTGCCCTCAGTTGTAGGGCTTATTTCATTGTGTGTATAGTTGATTTTCTCTGTGTGTTTGATGCAGTGCAGTTACTTGTCCACTTTCTGAAATGACACCTGAAGGCATCAATCTGGAACTAATGGAGGGATGATGGAAAAGTGGAGAAAAGGGATAAAGAAAGAAGGATGTTAGGATTTAAAACAGAGGGGGGGAGGAAGGGAGTTTAGTGAGGAAAGAGGGGGATTAATTTGTAAACAAAGAAAAGAGGGATGGGCAGTGGATTAAAGTTAAGAACATTGAAAGGAAGGAGAGATGACGTAGGATTTAAGGACAATAGAATTAACATGACTTCACGTCACCACCGCTAAGCTAAAAGCGGCTAATGTTGGGCTATAAAGGAACTACAGCACGGTCACATGACTTCACGTCACCACCGCTAAGCTAAAGGTGGCTAATGTTGGGCTATAAAGGAACTACATCACGGTCACATGACTTCACCTGACCACCGCTAAGCTAAAGGTGGCTAATGTTGAGCTATAAAGGAACTACAGCACGGTCACATGACTTCACGTCACCACCGCTAAGCTAAAGGGGGCTAATGTTGGGCTATAAAGGAACTACAGCACGGTCACATGACTTCACGTCACCACCGCTAAGCTAAAGGAGGCTAATGTTGGGCTATAAAGGAACTACAGCACGGTCACATGACTTCACTCTTGTTTTTGTACTCCTACCTGCACCACTATTATTTGTATATATATATATATATAATCATTAACTTATTATAAAGTGATTTCATTAGTTGTGACACAATTCTATATTTATCCTAAAATTCTATTTTTCTAAAATCCAGTTTACCCTGGAATCACAATGCAGCAAATGCTCAAACTAATAATCCATTACTTTGTGTTTCATGGCCTCGAAGCTGATCTAATAATTTCTGTATTGAGTTGAACTATTGCGGTTTAAACCTTGTTGCACAATCAGTAAAGTACTCCGAGAACAAACCTGCCTTTTCATCTTCCTACCTTTTTATTGTTTGGTGTTCTGTGAGCGTGTGTTCCTCCCCGATATGTTTCATGCATCAAGAGATCAAATCTAAAAGTAATACAATCTCTGGTCTTACATCTCTGTGGTTTTATTTGAAAACCAACTCTCTGACTTACTCAATTACTATATTTTACTGAAGTAGAAATTGATATACTGTCACGTCCCCTCAAGTCGAATAACTGCGTCATTTCTGTCCAATACAATGTCTTTAAATAGTCACAGATATGACATAACTTTACAGCTTTCCATTGAATCTTTGGACAGTGAAATACTCTTCTTCCTACATTTGTATTGTGTGTGTTCCTCCCCGATATGTTTCATGCATCAAGAGATCAAATCTAAAAGTAATACAATATCTGGACTTACATATCGGTGGTCTCTCCCTGCCTTTCTGACTCACTAAATTACTATATTTCACTGACGTAAACATTGAAGTACTGTCACGTCCCCTCAAGTCGAATAACTACGTAATTTATGTCCAATACAATGGATTTATATATAGTCACACATATTACATAACTTGACATCTTTCAATTGAATATTTGGACAGTAAAGTACACAGAGAACAAACCTGCTTTCTCCTTCTTCCTACCTTTTTATTGTTTAGTTTTTCTGTGAGTGTGTGTTCCTCCCCGATATGTTTCATGCATCAAGAGATCAAATCTAAAAGTAATGCAATCTCTGGACTTACATCTCTCGGTGGTTTTATTTGAAAACCACTTCTCCCCTCCGCCTCTCCGCCTCTCTGCCCGGTGTTTTAAAACAGAAATAAGTTATTCCGGCCTGCCCTCTCCTCACCTCTCTGACAAGAACAATAGCGGCCGGCTCGCCTCAGAAAGCTGTGTTTTACAATAATACTCGTCCACAAAGCAAGACCGACAATGTCAATGGTTTTTTGGAGCGCTACAGCGTGCAGCTAATGTTCTCCTGCGCCGCTCCAATGCCTCTCCTCCTCCTCTCTTTTTTATTCTCCATCGGTTTTCCTTCGCTCTCCCCCCCTCTCTCCCTCTCCGTATGAAAAATCCATTCCGGCATGGGTTTTGACAGCCTGTCTTTGGTGGGTGTGTAAAATTCAAATAATTCACTGTGCATAGACAGTCACTTTGGGGCTGCTTTGTATTTGACTCGGTGTCACTTCGGCTGCCTGTCGAGTCCCAGTCTGCAGCGCTAAGCTATTCAAAAAATAAGGCTTATATTTTTTTTATAATTCCAGAGGCAGGAGGAGCTGTTTTAGTTGACCGATGGCAGGTACATCTCCAAACTCACCACACACACCAGACACCAGCCAACAAGACATTTTATTTTGAGAAGAGTTTTATTCATCGACAAAAAAATAGAAGTATTTTGTCTCATCGCCTACTTTCAGCTAAGTTGTTGGACTTCAGTAACGCAGGAATCTGACTTGTTTCACCACCTTTAACCTTCTGTTACCGGGTATTTAGCTATTAGGTTAATGCAATGTATTATAACTTTTTATTTTATAGAGGTGGCTTCTGCATTATGATTTAAGTTGCATTCAAATGACAAGGTGTATATCAGTATGTAGTCTCTCTACTTTAAAGAGTCCTCTCCTGCTGATGTTCAGGTGTATATCAGTATGTAGTGTGTCTACTTTAAAGAGTCCTCTCCTGCTGATGTTCAGGTGTGTATCAGTATGTAGTGTCTCTACTTTAAAGAGTCCTCTCCTGCTGATGTTCAGGTGTATATCAGTATGTAGTGTCTCTACTTTAAAGAGTCCTCTCCTGCTGATGTTCAGGTGTATATCAGTATGTAGTGTCTCTACTTTAAAGAGTCCTCTCCTGCTGATGTTCAGGTGTATATCAGTATGTAGTGTCTCTACTTTAAAGAGTCCTCTCCTGCTGATGTTCAGGTGTATATCAGTATGTAGTGTCTCTACTTTAAAGAGTCCTCTCCTGCTGATGTTCAGGTGTATATCAGTATGTAGTGTCTCTACTTTAAAGAGTCCTCTCCTGCTAATGTTCAGGTGTATATCAGTATGTAGTGTCTCTACTTTAAAGAGTCCTCTCCTACTGATGTTCAGGTGTATATCAGTATGTAGTGACTCTACTTTAAAGAGTCCTCTCCTGCTGATGTTCAGGTGTATATCAGTATGTAGTGTCTCTACTTTAAAGAGTCCTCTCCTGCTGATGTTCAGGTGTATATCAGTATGTAGTCTCTCTACTTTAAAGAGTCCTCTCCTGCTGATGTTCAGGTGTATATCAGTATGTAGTGTGTCTACTTTAAAGAGTCCTCTCCTGCTGATGTTCAGGTGTGTATCAGTATGTAGTGTCTCTACTTTAAAGAGTCCTCTCCTGCTGATGTTCAGGTGTATATCAGTATGTAGTGTCTCTACTTTAAAGAGTCCTCTCCTGCTGATGTTCAGGTGTATATCAGTATGTAGTGTCTCTACTTTAAAGAGTCCTCTCCTGCTGATGTTCAGGTGTATATCAGTATGTAGTGTCTCTACTTTAAAGAGTCCTCTCCTGCTGATGTTCAGGTGTATATCAGTATGTAGTGTCTCTACTTTAAAGAGTCCTCTCCTGCTGATGTTCAGGTGTATATCAGTATGTAGTGTCTCTACTTTAAAGAGTCCTCTCCTGCTAATGTTCAGGTGTATATCAGTATGTAGTGTCTCTACTTTAAAGAGTCCTCTCCTACTGATGTTCAGGTGTATATCAGTATGTAGTGACTCTACTTTAAAGAGTCCTCTCCTGCTGATGTTCAGGTGTATATCAGTATGTAGTGTCTCTACTTTAAAGAGTCCTCTCCTGCTGATGTTCAGGTGTATATCAGTATGTAGTGTCTCTACTTTAAAGAGTCCTCTCCTGCTGATGTTCAGGTGTATATCAGTATGTAGTGCCTCTACTTTAAAGAGTCCTCTCCTGCTGATGTTCAGGTGTATATCAGTATGTAGTGTCTCTACTTTAAAGAGTCCTCTCCTTCACCCTCTGTCTGAAACCAGAGCCCAGTCTGCTCTGATTGGTTAGCTGGCCGACTCTGTTGTGATTGGTCAACCACTTAGAGATGTCCCGCCCCTTAGCCTATCACGTACAATGTGTTGGAGCGCTAGCCAATAGTGGCCTGAATGTTACATAGTGATGTCACTATGTTTGGTCTTTGGTTGTGAATCAATATTTTTTCACAATTTGTACGATATCAGGTGCTCCTTTTTAAAGTTTTTATTTTCTGACCACTGAGTAAAAATGCCCAACTGTTTGTTATTGTCTACATGAAACTGTGAACAAATATATTTTGCTGCAAGTTATCGTATACTCTGTTTTTTCTGGGTGTAAGCCTCATTATTCTACGTTAAAGACTCCTTAAAGCTTTGTGTTTCATTTCTTTGATGTTTTATTTCCTGCCTTCTCTCTGACCACACCTCTCTTTGACCTCCCTTTCTTCTTCTTCTTCTTCTCCTCCTCTTCGTCACTTATACGGCTGTCGTTAAAGAACCTCTCCACGTTTCTTTGTGTTTCACAGTGACCCCTACTGGGAGCGACCCTCTAATGCAGGCAGCTGCTCCGCCGCCAGGCCCAAGACGCTTCACCTGGCCGGGCAGCAGCAGCACACCTCCTCACCATGGTAACGTTTGAGTGCACCTGGGAGCAGTAGTAGTAGAACAAGTAGTTGTAGTAGTGTGTGTGTGTGTGTGTGTGTGTGTGTGTGTGTGTGTGTGTGTGTGTGTGTGTGTGTGTGTGTGTGTGTGTGTGTGTGTGTGTGTGTGTGTGTGTGTGTGTGTGTGTGTGTGTGTGTGTGTGTGTGTGTGTGTGTGTGTGTGTGTGTGTGTGTGTGTGTGTGTGTGTGTGTGTGTGTGTGTGTGTGTGTGTGTTGTGTTGGATATAAGCAGTGCTACTGGTTGGGAGAGTTTCATTCTACTGACCATAAGAATGTTAAACACCTGGACTTTTGAACGAAATGCCATGTCTTTTTATGCTACTGTAGAAAATATAGTGTGTGTGTGTATGTGTGCGTGCGTGCGTTATGTCGGATATAAGCAGTGCGACTGGTTTGCTAAACCATTGTTGTTGATGGGAAATAAGTCTTAATGTAGAACAGATCTATGTTGGTGGAGTTTGATCTGTTTTTGGCGATGTTTTTGTTATTTCTATAGATCTAGAATCAATAGTTTTCTTGCATCTCTTTATTGAGGCATGTTGACCATCAGCTGTTTAATTATTATTAGCAGAGATGAACTCAACTATTTACTCATTTATTTTACCCACT
>NC_136905.1:83996730-84001730 GCF_949606895.1 Notothenia rossii | reverse complement strand
CTACTTTAAAGAGTCCTCTCCTGCTGATGTTCAGGTGTATATCAGTATGTCGTGTCTCTACTTTAAAGAGTCCTCTCCTGCTGATGTTCAGGTGTATATCAGTATGAGAGAATATTATTGTACTTTTTCATCCACTACCTTTATTTCCCCCTATTTTAGTTACTTGTAATTCTGCAGATTTAAATAAAACTTTATTGATCACTTGGGGGATAATCATAAAATGACCAGCCTGTAATAAAAGTAGCTCCGCCTCCACCAGCTGCAACACTACAGAGATACACACGTGAAAACATCCATCATTATTATCCAGTTGTTTGATATATAAATGCTTATGAATTGGCTTTGTGTTTCACCTTTCCTTCCGGTATTGGAGGTTCATATTGAGAATAGAAAATGATATCTTAAAAATAACAGCTTTTGCCCTTGAGTTTAAAACAGTATTGTACAAAAAGAGAAATGAGGGAACAAAGTCGTAAACAAGTTTGAATTTATGACATGAATTCAGACAGAGAGGAGAGGAGCAGCTGCTGCCTGGAGGCCGCCCTCCATGAGGCTCTGAAACACATCTTCCTCTTCCTCCTCTTCCTCATCTTCCTCTACATTTTTGCTTTTCCTCTATTACTGCAATATATTCTTTTTCCTCTCCTTCCTACACTGACCTTCCTCCTCCTCTTCCTCTTCTTCATCCTCTTCCTCCTCTTATCTGTCATCCACCTTTTTTTGCCATGGGAATTTTGACAACTGAGGACATCTCCAGGTGTGTGTGTGTGTGTGTGTGTGTGTGTGTGTGTGTGTGTGTGTGTGTGTGTGTGTGTGTGTGTGTGTGTGTGTGTGTGTGTGTGTGTGTGTGTGTGTGTGTGTGTGTGTGTGTGTGTGTGTGTGTGTGTGTGTGTCTCTGTGTGCGTGCGTGCGTGCGTGTACGAAACCCACCCTAAATGTTTCTGGTTATTGTTGAAGTCCTTTCTACATTCAATATGCTTTTCTATTTTTGCCTTCTTTCTTTAAACTATTGCCTCTTGCCTCTTTTGTTAAGTATTTATTCCTTATGTTTCTTCTTAATCTCCATCCCTCTTTCTCCAACTTCTCCTGAATTTCCATTCGTTCCCTCTTTCGTTCCCTCATTCGTTCCCTCTTTCGTTCCCTCTTTCGTTCCCTCATTCGTTCCCTCTTTCGTTCCCTCTTTCGTTCCCTCTTTCGTTCCCTCATTCGTTCCCTCTTTCGTTCCCTCTTTCGTTCCCTCTTTCGTTCCCTCAGTCGTTCCTTGTTTCCTCTTCAACCTCTTTCAATTATTAGGGCCATATGTAAAAAAAAAAGTCTTGTTTTAAATTGAGATTCAAGTTATAATTGTTGATGTAATAATTTCTCAGAATTCCCGCACAAATCTAGTAATAACTCAGAATTTCTTACATACATTTTTTTTGTTTTTTTACACACTTTCTTCTTCACAGGTTATTTTCCGTAGCTTTCACTCCGACCTTCAATACTTCCTTTCTCCATGCTTTACCTCAGCGTTGATTTCTTTATTCCTTCTTCACACACCTCATTCTTTCCTGGTTTTCCTCTCCAACAAGTTTTCCTATAAGTATTTATATCTCATCCTTCCTTCCAGTCTCTCTTTATCTCCTTGGCTTTTTTCATGTCCTACTCTCTCCTAGCGTTGGTTTGACGGTGGCGTTGGTTTGACGTGGCGTTGGTTTGAGGGTGGCGTTGGTTTGACGTGGCGTTGGTTTGACGGTGGCGTTGGTTTGATGTGGCGTTGGTTTGACGGTGGCGTTGGCTTGATTGTGGCGTTGGTTTGACGGTAGCGTTGGTTTGACGGTGGCGTTGGCTTGATGGTGGCGTTGGTTTGAGGTGGCGTTGGTTTGACGGTGGCGTTGGTTTGATGGTGGCATTGGTTTGACGGTAGCGTTGGTTTGACGGTGGCGTTGGTTTGATGGTGGCGTTGGTTTGACGGTAGCGTTGGTTTGACGGGCATTGGTTTGATGGTGGCGTTGGTTTGACGGTGGCGTTGGTTTGACGGTAGCGTTGGTTTGACGGTAGCGTTGGTTTGACGGTGGCGTTGGTTTGACGGTGGCGTTGGTTTGACGGTGGCGTTGGTTTGACGGTGGCGTTAGTTTGACGGTGGCGTTGGTTTGACGGTAGAGTTGGTTTGACGGTAGCGTTGGTTTGACTGTAGCGTTGGTTTGATGGTGGCGTTGGTTTGATGGTGGCGTTGGTTTGATGGTAGCGTTGGTTTGATGGTAGCGTTGGTTTGGCGGTAGCGTTGGTTTGACGGTAGCGTTGGTTTGACGGTAGCGTTGGTTTGACTGTAGCGTTGGTTTGATGGTGGCTTTGGTTTGACGGTAGAGTTGGTTTGATGGTAGCGTTGGTTTGATGGTGGCGTTGGTTTGATGGTGGCGTTGGTTTGATGGTGGCGTTGGTTTGACGGTAGCGTTGGTTTGACGGTGGCGTTGGTTTGACGGTGGCGTTGGTTTGACGGTGGCGTTGGTTTGACGGTGGCGTTGGTTTGACGGTGGCGTTGGTTTGACGGTGGCGTTGGTTTGACGGTGGCGTTGGTTTGACGGTGTCGTTGGTTTGATGGTGGCGTTGGTTTGATGGTGGCGTTGGTTTGACGTGGCGTTGGTTTGACGGTGGCGTTGGTTTGATGGTGGCGTTGGTTTGACGTGGCGTTGGTTTGACGGTGGCGTTGGTTTGACGGTGGCATTGGTTTGACGTGGCGTTGGTTTGACGGTGGCGTTGGTTTGACGGTAGCGTTGGTTTGACGGTAGCGTTGGTTTGACGGTAGCGTTGGTTTGACGGTAGCGATGGTTTGACGGTGGCGATGGTTTGACGGTGGCGTTGGTTTGACGGTGGCGTTGGTTTGACGGTGGCGTTGGTTTGACGGGCGTTGGTTTGATGGTGGCGTTGGGTTGATGGTGGCGTTGGTTCGATGGTGGCGTTGGTTTGACGCTTGCGTTGGTTTGACGGTGGCGTTGGTTTGACGGTAGCGTTGGTTTGACCCTGGCGTTGGTTTGACCCTGGCGTTGGTTTGACGGTGGCGTTGGTTTGACGGTGGCGTTGGTTTGACGGGCGTTGGGTTGATGGTGACGTTGGGTTGATGGTGGCGTTGGTTCGATGGTGGCGTTGGTTTGACGGTGGCTTTGGTTTGACGGTGGCGTTGGTTTGACGGTAGCGTTGGTTTGACGGTGGCGTTGGTTTGACGCTGGCGTTGGTTTGACGGTGGCTTTGGTTTGACGGTGGCGTTGGTTTGACGGTGGCCTTGGTTTGACGGTGGCGTTGGTTTGACGGTGGCCTTGGTTTGACGGCGGCGTTGGTTTGACGGTAGCGTTGGTTTGATGGTGGCGTTGGTTTGACTGTAGCGTTGGTTTGACGGTAGCGTTGATTTGATGGTAGCGTTGGTTTGACTGTAGCGTTGGTTTGATGGTAGCGTTGGTTTTACGGTGGCGTTGGTTTGATGGTGGCGTTGGTTTGACGGTGGCGTTGGTTTGACGGTGGCCTTGGTTTGACGGTGGCGTTGGTTTGATGTTGGCCTTGGTTTGACGGTGGCGTTGGTTTGATGGTGGCCTTGGTTTGACGGTGGCGTTGGTTTGACGGTGGCCTTGGTTTGACGGCGGCGTTGGTTTGACGGTGGCGTTGGTTTGACGGTGGCCTTGGTTTGACGGCGGCGTTGGTTTGACGGTGGCGTTGGTTTGACGGTGGCGTTGGTTTGACGGTGGCGTTGGTTTGACTGTAGCGTTGGTTTGATGGTGGCATTGGTTTGACGGTGGCGTTGGTTTGACGGTGGCGTTTGTTTGACGGTGGCGTTTGTTTGACGGTGGCGTTGGTTTGACGGTGGCGTTGGTTTGACGGTGGCGTTGGTTTGACGGTGGCGTTGGTTTGACGGTGGTGTTGGGATGCGTTTCTTTCCCACGTCGCATGAGTCTGACTTTGTTCAACTTCCCTTCTTTGACTCTCACCTTTCTCTCTTCCTAACCTACTTTCCACTTTCTCCTTCGACAAAAACACAAGACAAATTCTCCTTTTCTTCATTTGTTTGTCTTTTTATTTTATTTCCAAGAGCACCCTGCATTCAATAATTTAACCTTTTTTCTTATTTTGCTTTTTTATTTCTCTGTGTTTTATCATCTACCCGAGTCTTTGTCAGGCAGGGAGGGTGTTAATAATGGATTGTATGGATCCAGACGGGGAGGATGTGTGTGTGTGTGTGTGTGTGTGTGTGTGTGTGTGTGTGTGTGTGTGTGTGTGTGTGTGTGTGTGTGTGTGTGTGTGTGTGTGTGTGTGTGTGTGTGTGTGTGTGTGTGTGTGTGTGTGTGTGTGTGTGTGTGTGTGTGTGTGTGTGTGTGTGTGTGTGTGTGTGTGTGTGTGTGTGTGGACCCTTTGAAGTTGTGATGCGATGTTTGTAGACCAGAAGCATTGATCTTGAGCTCCATCTTTGTGATTAACGCTGAAATCAACAGTCAGAATCACTGATGAAGTTTGTTTGAAAGAAAGGAGGAGATTTAGGTAATTTTACTTGAAATCTTGTTTTCTCTCAAGAAAATCAATCGGGAAAAATATAAATAATTCTAGTAACTACATGTCTTGGTATTTTCTGTGTCTGTCAGTTAAGACTCAATTTGGCATTTATGTATTGGATCATCCTTACAGCTCAGTCCCACTAAACATATACTGAGATGTAATTGATTCTTGGGTATGTTCATCATAATAATAATATTAGGGATGCTCGGCCGATGCTCTCTCTTTGCCGATCGATTGGTGCTCTCTTAAAATGCCGATCGTGAGAGCTGATCGCATGACGTAAAATGAGGACGTAAAATACATGACACTTTTCTCTGTGCGCGGCAAAACCGGTCTTCACCGGTCTGGCAGTATTTTAAGGTGTCCAAAAATGACAAGAAAATAGCGGTATGCAACGGTGTTTCAGGGCCGGTTCGGAGCTGTAGCTTGAAAAGCACCGGGTTTTCCCGTTCACACCGCAGCGGAGCAGCCTCTTAGCTCTG
>NC_136905.1:83969085-83996530 GCF_949606895.1 Notothenia rossii | reverse complement strand
GCTGTAGGCCCCGTAATGCAGCCAGACGGCGGCTTTATTTCATGTGCGTCTCTCCTGCTCTCCTTCGGGGGGAATCTGCTGCAGTAACAAGCCGAGGCGATGCTGGAGAAAAAAAGTGCCGCGGGCTACAGCGAGCGAGCGGGTGAAGGCAGGGTGAAAGTCACATCTGAGCAGCGCAAACAAAACCCCAGGAATAAGGCAGAAATAAATATATGTTGTGTGTTTGCTCTGAGATTTGAGTGATTCTCCACAGGTGGGAAGCCTTCCAACCAGGTGAGGGATTTGCAGTTATGAGGACAGAAAGATGAGCAGAGGAGGGAGTTTTTATCAGAGAGAAAGGTGCAGAAAGAGCTTCTCTTGAACATTCAAAAACAAGCTTTTCTGAGAGCCGTTTGGGAGTCACATGAGTTTCTGCTGAGGTGACGTTTTTCTACTTTTTGTGGAATATTTCATCAATGAGTTGCAGTGGTGAAACTATTGTGCTCCTTTTCTTTCTTTCTTATATTATACATCAGAGGTGGGAAGTAGTGGAGTACAAATACTTTGTTACTGTACTTAAGTACATGTTTCTGGTATCAGTACTTTACTCCACTAATTATCTTTATGACGACTTTTTACTTTCTACTTCTTACATGTTGAACTCAAATACCTGTACTTTCTACTTCTTACATGTTGAACACAAATACCTGTACTTTCTACTTCTCTCATTTTCCAAACAGGCTGGTTCCTTTAGTCTGAATGTGTGTTTGGTGGCGTGATCATTATTATTTAGAGTCATTGCGTGCCTATTGATTTGAACACGATCCGTGTATCCATCATTTCCTGGTCTTCTCTAAAGAAGAGGGACCAATGGAAACGTTGTCATGTTGCCGTTGTTCACCATGGAAACATTCATTCGCTAACAATGACATTATTGTTCTATTAATATAAAGGGAGGTCAGGTACTCTTTAAAACAGCTGCTAGTTATGGGTACTTTTTACTGAAGTACATTTCAATGTTCTTTACTTTGACTTGAGTAAAGAAGTTTAGTCAGTACTTCTACTTTCACCAGAGTATTTTTAAACACGAGTATCTGAACTTCTACTTGAGTAAAGGATGTGTGTACTTTTGCCATCTCTGGTTATACAAAAAATATGAACGACCACATGTCTAGATTTACAGCTACATTTTTTAATTACATTACAAGACAAAGATGGATTAACAATCAAATACAAATATTAAAATAAAATACAATTTATTTAGGACTTACGTAAAGAGCTAAATCCTGCTGAGGTTCTCATTCACAGAGCTCAAAGTAGCCGTAATAATAATAATAACAATAATCTTTATTTGTATAGCGCCTTTCATACAATAAGAACATTTCACAGAAAAATGATATCACAGAAAATACAGTTACCAAGTAGTTGTAGTACTTTTTTTATCGCTATGCATTCAGTGTGTGTGTGTGTGTGTGTGTGTGTGTGTGTGTGTGTGTGTGTGTGTGTGTGTGTGTGTGTGTGTGTGTGTGTGTGTGTGTGTGTGTGTGTGTGTGTGTGTGTGTGTGTGTGTGTGTGTGTGTGTGTGTGTGTGTGTGTGTGTGTGTGTGTGTGTGTGTGTGTGTGTGTGTGTGTGTGTGTGAGAGAGAGACGGGGGAAAAGCTGCTCTTGAACGTCAAACATTAACAAAATATCTTTTCTGCAAGTCTTCTGGGAGTCACATGGCGCGTCACGTGTCAGATATGAGTTGCTGCTGAGGTGATGGGAGGACTGGGACTTTGCAGGTGTTGCGTTCACTGACAGGCTCCTGTGTGAATCTAAAGAGAGGCCAAATCAAGAGTTCAAATGCTTATCTGAATGACGTCTTGTGGAGGTATTCTCTCGGTGCTGGAGGAGAGGCCCTGTGCTGACAAACATCAGATCTGTGACAGAGTGGATGGCAGTGAAAACGGAACATTCGAACAGATGAGTAAAAAAAACTGCTTATGAACTTTGTTATTTGTAAACTCTGTGGTGGAAAAACATGTAACTTTTTTGACAAATATTGTACTTTTTACTCCACTATATTTATGTTAAAGAGTCCTTATTCCGCTAACCCTTTTCTCTAGTGTGATTTGTGTTTATGTAAATGGTTAGCAAAGGCTAAAACACGATGACATCACTATGTAACGGTCGCACTTCTATTGGCTAGCGCTCCAACACATTGTACATGATAAGCTAAGGGGCGGGACATTTCTAAGCTGTTTGACCAATCACAACAGAGCTGGCCAGCTAACCAATCAGAGCAGACATGGCTCTGGTTTCAGACAGAGGGTGAAAAGAGGTGCTGCAGCACAGGCAGTATGAGAACAATAAAGAGCTTTTTGAACATGGAGACATGTGAATGCTAACATTTGGATTTCAGTTTTAAAAGTGTTTTTTCAGGAATACCTGCTGAATATATAACAATGTGAGGACTTTAATCACCTCTTACTTCTCAGTTAAATATTATTATATTCAGTATGGTTTGAAAGTTGCTCTTGGTGTGAAATGCAACACCCTTAATTGATTATAAATGCCTCCAGACTTATTGATAAAGAGACGGTGCACATTCTGTGATGAAACTCCCGTAGCTCCAGAAATACAAACCCCTCCCCGCTCCACCTGTCTGTTTCAAATACGTGTTAAAAGTAAAAACCTGTCCTTAAGAAAACTATTAATTCATTAAAGGTGTGTGTGTGTGTGTGTGTGTGTGTGTGTGTGTGTGTGTGTGTGTGTGTGTGTGTGTGTGTGTGTGTGTGTGTGTGTGTGTGTGTGTGTGTGTGTGTGTGTGTGTGTGTGTGTGTGTGTGTGTGTGTGTGTGTGTGTGTGTGTGTGTGTGTGTGTGCGTGCGTGCGTGTGGATGAACATCTTTCTAACAACTCAGTCAGTGTGTCGAGGAACGAGGTATATTTTCAATTAGTGTAAATATATTATAAAAACGTGTCCGAAGGAATGGGGAATGTGTTGGTGTCGAGGCAGCGATAGAGAGACAGCCCACAGCCAGAACCTCTGATCTACACCTTATTAATTTCATTTACTCCGTCCAGAGAGGGGGAGAGAGGGGGGGGGGAGAATTTGTAATTCGGTGTTTTTGAAGCAAAAAAAAAAAAGATCAAAGGGAAATTAAGTTGAGCAGGTCCGTGTAATGTGAGATTTAGAGGCCCGGAGCATTCACTGCTCTGTGAGTACAGCAATGAAGCTTTTTAACTCTGTGTGTGTGTGTGTGTGTGTGTGTGTGTGTGTGTGTGTGTGTGGGTGTGGGTGGGGGTGTGTGTGGGTGTGGGTGTGGGTGGGGGGTGTGTGTGTGTGGCCTAGCATTACTATCCTTATGGGGACCTTAATCTGTTTACACAGTCACGTGTGGGGACTCGCCTCCCTCATGGGGACATAATGGAGGGGAATCATACATTTTTGGGTGAAGACTTGGTTAGGGTAAGGATAAGTCTCCAGGAAATGCATGTAAGACAATGTAATGTCCCCTGAAGTGGTGTGTGTGTGTGTGTGTGTGTGTGTGTGTGTGTGTGTGTGTGTGTGTGTGTGTGTGTGTGTGTGTGTGTGTGTGTGTGTGTGTGTGTGTGTGTGTGTGTGTGTGTGTGTGTGTGTGTGTGTGTGTGTGTGTGTGTGTGTGTGTGTGTGTGTGTGTGTGTGTGTGTGCGTTCCAGCTGGAGCAGTTTGATTGACAGGCAGTAAATCAGTGTCTTTGCTTCACATTGCAGCCATGATTAATAAACTCACACATGCCTGTAAGGTTAGTTTGAAATATTAACAAGATCTGTCTCACACACACATTCAGTCCCACACACACACACGCACACGCAGACAGACAGACAGACAGACAGACAGACAGACAGACAGACAGACAGACAGACAGACAGACAGACAGACAGACAGACAGACAGACAGACAGACAGACAGACACTCAAGGGAGGAGGGGGGACGGAGAAAGAGAGTTAACGTTAAAGAACTCGATTTATAATAATAATTCTAACTTAAGTCAAGATAACACATAAAATGTGATGTCCTCACATTGGGGGGAACTGAAACAAAACATAAATACATATTATATTACAGTATATCAAATGAATGAAGTAATCATATAGTTACTTTGCAGATGATATGTTTTGTGTTCGACAGAGAGAAAGAGAGCAGGATTATTCAGAGTAAAATCAGTAGTACATTGAGCAGCAGTAGTCAGACTGTGGCTTTTGTTGTTTACTTTGTTAACACACACACACACACACACACACACACACACACACACACACACACACACACACACACACACACACACACACACACACACACACACGCACACACACCTTTCTATCTCCCTGATCCAAGGTGATAGACAGGCCAGATGTGTGAGTGTTTGTCTTTTCCTGCACCTGCATACATTTGTGCGTTTCTCTCTTGTGTGTGCGTGTCTGTGTGTGTGTGTGTGTGTGTGTGTGTGTGTGTGTGTGTGTGTGTGTGTGTGTGTGTGTGTGTGTGTGTGTGTGTGTGTGTGTGTGTGTGTGTGTGTGTGTGTGTGTGTGTGTGTGTGTGTGTGTGTGTGTGTGTGTGTGTGTGTGTGTGTGTGTGTGTGTGTGTGTGTGTGTGTGTGAGAGAGTGTGTGTGACAGCCAGTCACCTTGCAGGTCTGGGCTCACGGCTCCATGAATAAACATGACTGCCTGTCCACATCCTCTCCAGCTCCACTGCACTCTGCTCCTCTCTGTTCTACTCTAACTACCCTTTTGTAACTTCACTATTTTACATTAAATAAAAATTATACATTTCTGCATCTTTATTTTTATGTGTTCTCATATCAGGCTTTAGGTGTATATCAGTATGTAATTTAAAGAGTCCTCTCCTGCTGATGTTCAGGTGTATATCAGTATGTAGTGTCTCTACTTTAAAGAGTCCTCTCCTGCTGATGTTCAGATGTGTATCAGTATGTAGTGTCTCTACTTTAAAGAGTCCTCTCCTGCTGATGTTCAGGTGTATATCAGTATGTCGTGTCTCTACTTTAAAGAGTCCTCTCCTGCTGATGTTCAGGTGTATATCAGTATGTAGTGTCTCTACTTTAAAGAGTCCTCTCCTGCTGATGTTCAGGTGTATATCAGTATGTAGTGTCTCTACTTTAAAGAGTCCTCTCCTGCTGATGTTCAGGTGTATACCAGTATGTAGTGTCTCTACTTTAAAGAGTCCTCTCCTGCTGATGTTCAGGTGTATATCAGTATGTAGTGTCTCTACTTTAAAGAGTCCTCTCCTGCTGATGTTCAGGTGTATATCAGTATGTAGTGTCTCTACTTTAAAGAGTCCTCTCCTGCTGATGTTCAGGTGTATATCAGTATGTAGTGTCTCTACTTTAAAGAGTCCTCTCCTGCTGATGTTCAGGTGTATATTAGTATGTAGTGTCTCTACTTTAAAGAGTCCTCTCCTGCTGATGTTCATGTGTATATCAGTATGTAGTATCTCTACTTTAAAGAGTCCTCTCCTGCTGATGTTCAGGTGTATATCAGTATGTAGTGTCTCTACTTTAAAGAGTCCTCTCCTGCTGATGTTCAGGTGTATATCAGTATGTAGTGTGTCTACTTTAAAGAGTCCTCTCCTGCTGATGTTCATGTGTATATCAGTATGTAGTATCTCTACTTTAAAGAGTCCTCTCCTGCTGATGTTCAGGTGTATATCAGTATGTAGTGTCTCTACTTTAAAGAGTCCTCTCCTGCTGATGTTCAGGTGTATATCAGTATGTAGTGTCTCTACTTTAAAGAGTCCTCTCCTGCTGATGTTCAGGTGTATATTAGTATGTAGTGTCTCTACTTTAAAGAGTCCTCTCCTGCTGATGTTCAGGTGTATATCAGTATGTAGTGTCTCTACTTTAAAGAGTCCTCTCCTGCTGATGTTCAGGTGTATATCAGTATGTAGTGTCTCTACTTCAAAGAGTCCTCTCCTGTCTCCACGCTTTAATGTTCAAAAAGCTCTTTATTTTTCTCTGTGCTGCAGCACCTCTTGTCACCCTCTGTCTGAAACCATAGCCCAGTCTGCTCTGATTGGTTAGCTGGCCAGCTCTGTTGTGATTGGTCAACCTCTTACATATGTCCCGCCCCTTAGTCTATCACATACAAAGTGGTGGGGCGCTAGCCAATAGGATCTTGATGTCACTATGTTCTGGAAGTAAACAAAGGAGCATTTTTGTTTTACATTCTAAAATAATTTTGAATGTCTCTCAGTTTGTTCTGATGCTCGAAGACGAGTCTGAATGAACCAACGTTTGTTTGTGTATCGTTCACACACACGCACGCACGCACGCACGCACGCACGCACGCACGCACGCACGCACACACACACACACACACACACACACACTCGTTACGCTCTCTGCTCACCTGAGGACTTCACAAACGTCTGCCTTTGATTTCTGTTCCAGCCGCCTTTTGATTCGCAAATCATTTAGAGCCTCAGTTCATCTCTAACTTTTAATTGGATTCAGATTTGGAGCGCGGTAGACGGAGGCTTTGGGGAGGAGGAGCTGCCCGGAGTTAGCTCTAATGAAGCGTGTGAGTTTAGGGGATGGTTCTGATGTTCTTGTGGTTTTTTGATCTCTTGCTTTTCTGGATAGAGGAGCTTTCAAATGTTTGTTTGTAAATCGTCCTCAAAACACTTGATCTGAGGACCTGTGAAGTGAACTGGGATTGTACTAGAGAGAGATTAAGAATGCACCGCATCTAAAAACACGAGTAAAGGAGATTGGAAAAGGAAACCAGAAGACCCAAAGCCGCAGCCATAAGGCCTTACACACGAGTGCAGCAGGAATGAGTCCTCAAGCAAAGGAATGAGTTCTCATTTGAAGACTTACGGCCCGTCTACACTACAGGCATGAAAAAATCTTGAAGCTGGGCGTGTCTGAAGCTTGGCGATTTTTTGCGAGCAACCAATCACATGAATCTCCCGCCCCCGACATACAGAGCAATAGCAATGTTAAAACGAAGTAAACTGGATATAAACTCTCCAAACAGGCGAAAACCTACCAGTTTCACCCACTGTCTGTGCCACCTCCCTCCATGCCTGGTTCCTCCGGTTTGTATCCCGGTAAATAGTTACGGTCGTAAAGAACCGGGTGATTTGCTACCGTAATATCTCGTTTGGAATATGAGGAAATGAACTGCGGTCTGGCTCTCCCAGCTTGCACGCGGTTTGATTGGCTGCGCTTGCACTGGCGGGATTTGCATAAACGGAATTTGATTGGCTGATGCCAGCTTCGAAAGCATCGAGCCTCGATAGATGCTCGTGATGCTTGCAAAAGCCATGCCATGCTCCCCACAATGCAGTTCGGCGAAGATTACAAATCTTCTACGTCACCCCATTCAAGTGAATGGGCGAAGCGTTGAAAGCAATTTTTGATGCCTGTAGTGTAGACGTACCGTTATGGTTCCCTAGAGACTCCAAGTCAAGGTTTTTATTTTGGTTCAAGGCCTTAAATATAATCTGTCGTTAACACAAGCTGAAGATTTTCGCAATTTGTAAATAATAATAATAATATTAATGAATCTGTGCTTTTACAGGTGTTCAAAGTCGCTTTACAGAGGTAGTAAAAATGTATTATCTTTTCAATTTATACACGGCATCTATTGCACGTCTGTCCGTCCTGGGAGAGGGATCCCTCCTCTGTTGCTCTCCCTGAGGTTTCTCCCATGTTCCATGTTGTCTAAGGACAGAGGGTCTAAAGACAGAGGGTCTAGAGGACAGAGGGTCTAAGGACAGAGGGTCTAAGGACAGAGGGTGTCGTATTGTCATACTGATATTCTGCAAAAACTGTGAAGTCCACTGAGACAAATGTAACATCTGTGATATTGGGCTATATAAATAAACATTGATTGATTGATTGAGTAAAAAAGGACAACAGATAAATATACTAAAAGTCACATTAAAATTTAGCAATAAAACAACAATCACAAATTAAACATGTTGTACGACATAAAATACATCAGTACACACCCCACTGGTGAATATCTGAAGCGGTTCTGTGTCTTTAAAACAATGGTTGTTAACAAGTTAGACACTAGACGTCATTGTGCCAAACCTTAGCCGCCTTTAGCTTAGGAGTCATGCGCCCGAGATGTAGTTAGCTTATCGCCTAACGTTGGATTTAACTTCATACATTTAAGCCTATAAGAAATCATAAAGTGTCGTTAACATGATGAGAGCATATCACTTCGGTTAAATGGTTTCCTTGCGTCCCTCACTTGCGTCCTTTCCCTGCGACTAGTCCCTCCCACCAGGGAAGCAAGGAGATACGCAAGGAAACCACTAGAAGCAGGGAAATGAGTTTTAAGAGCAATGTGACGTCCTTTCCTCCGGAGCGTCACGTGAAGCGACGTCCGTTTGTGATGACGCTGATGCTGCATCGTCCAATCAGTGAGCGATACACAGTAAGGGGGCTGGGCGAGTGTCTGAGGATTTCACCGGAGGATGGTCTGGTGGTTCCTCGATTATCGATCCTCGGTCCTCCGGTAAAAATAAGGCCACTGGGACGCTACTCAAGATGACGGAGACAAATCAACTTCCGGTGATACCGAGCCTGAGGAGCGAGGAAATGAAAAATAGCCGAAGTGAGACGCAGCCCCTGTCTCCTCAAAATGACGTTCCCACAGAACCAAACTGCATTCTCGATTACGTTTAGCGAGACACGTATTTTCGCCCACATTTGTTTTGGACGTATCTCAAATACGTTTATTTTCTACATATCTTTGCCATTTATTGTCTTGCTTTCCTACAATGCGCCCGACCACGCACGGGGCTGCTATTCATTCTAACAATCTTGCTGTCCTTTATTATTATTATTATTATTATTATTATTATTAGGATACTATACGTTATACAAAGAGGAAATTATTTGACAGCGATATCTGCATTACTCATCAACTGAAAAACACCAGATTATACCGGTTGATTAAACAGTATTGATTGGTTTAAATTGTGTACAATGCTTTTGTGGTTGTCCCATAGGCGAAGTTTGACATTTGCTCTTGGGGGGGGAAACCTTTTTTACTGACGTCAGCACACAGTCCCAACTATTGCGTGGGGTTCTACGGACACAGTAGCAATAAAGCCAGCGCTCACCGCACTGAGTATGACTTTTCCACATACAAACACAACTCGTCCCGTCATGCACGCCTCATGCCCGCCGTACACACACACTCATATGGAAGGGGCGGTCTCTCCCCCCAACAACAGTGCATTACATAACTGTGACACGTATCATAACTGTGCACATCTTATACTTATTTGATAACTACTATATCCCTTGGTTACTTGAACACGCTACAATATTATTAACCAGTGTCCTACCTTATTAAAATATTGATATATGAAATATTTGTATTGGAACAGTTTTCGACGTAATGCTGTAACATATTTCAGCCACTAGGGGGCGCCTATGGTTTCTCCCCTTCGATTCGGAGAAACAAATAGTTTTTTCGGAGGCAATTATATGTAGAAAATAAACGTATTTGAGTTACGTCCTAAACAAACGTGATGTGGGAGAAAATACGTTTCTAGCTCATTGAGAATGCAGTTTAGTTCTGTGGGAACGTGGTTTTGAGGAGACGGGGTTGGATGATGTGTACTACCAAATCCATTCGAAAAATCCCATTGCTTTTCGTGTACGGGAGCTCTTGCGATGTTAACTTACGGAACGGCCTTTAAAAATACGTCACCCTTGCAGCACTTTAAAATATCCTCATCCAGTCGCTCCTCTGTTGTGGAGATTGAAGTGTGAACGTCTCCTCTGATTGGCCGTCAGAGGTCTATCTGTTGGATAGATAGACACGCTGCATTTGGAAACCTCTGCTCTTCGTCTACTTGTTGCTCTCCCTCTCTCCCCCCTCTATGATTACCCTCCTCCCTCTCTTTCTCGACAGGATCTCAGCCTATTTCTCCCGGTCATGGTCCACTTGCTCCACGGGAAAGATTTAGCCGGCAATCCCTCTCTGAGAATGATCCGGAGCAGGGCGGCTGAGCCCAGATAAAAGTTAAAGAGCTCCACCAGCTGACGGTGTTAATGTCCTTAAAATGAGGTTTTAAAAGCTCCATGCAGGCAGGAGAGGGTGAACGAGTGTGTACCTCAGATACTTGCGGTCAAATATTGGTTCCATTTTGAACGCTGATGTTTCTTTTGGGGGAGATTAGGTCAGGTACAGAGTCAAATATACACACAGGATAATTTAATATAGGGTGTTTTTATGGAACGCTTTTAAAAGGTACTGGAAGAAACTTTGCTTGTATGTGTCATATATATTCCTTTAAATTGTTATTTCCTCAAACGCCTTAATAAACGATCCTTCTTGCACTTAAAGGTAAAATCATTTGTTAATCCATACACATACTAACATTGTGTTATATTGATCTTGAAACAGTTCATACATTGAGCCCACGGTTAATGTTACTGTTGATTATAAAACAAATAGTAAGTAAATAAAATAATTTCTCTCAGTTTCTCCATTTTTTTTAATGGGGGGACGGGACGGATCAGTGTCTATGAAATTGTTGTTTACCTTGTCAACACAAACAAACACACACACACACAGGTCCATATGTGCACTAAACGCTGCTAATATTTTAATTATATAAGCCTTCCGTGCAATACGAGGGGAATCGTGCAATTTAATTAATTATTTATTTACATATTACCTATCGTGTGTGTGTGTGTGTGTGTGTGTGTGTGTGTGTGTGTGTGTGTGTGTGTGTGTGTGTGTGTGTGTGTGTGTGTGTGTGTGTGTGTGTGTGTGTGTGTGTGTGTGTGTGTGTGTGTGTGTGTGTGTGTGTGTGTGTGTGTGTGTGTGTGTGTGTGTGTGTGTGTGTGTGTGTGATATTGTACTTTTTTCATTGGTTACTTTGAGCTCAAGCTTTATGCACTGTCAAATATAAAACAATATTGGATCTCTTGTTATAATTCATAGAAACACATATTTTTGGGGAAAAGGGCAAATCTAGATAAAGAGTTTTGCAACTTTAAGTATAGTAGAATAGTAATATGTTTTACTTTCAACACGCAGGACTTGTACACTGTGGTGTTTCCTGAAGTGAGATGTCCGACTTCTTCCACCGATGCAATAAGAGATATTTTTTCAAAACTCTGAGTATCCGCATCTGTATCCGGATGAAAGCCGAGTTTTTGAAGTTGGATCGATCTCTGTTTGCTTCACTGTTTTTATAGAGTCCTTTAATTATCAGCGGCACCGTTTCCAGTGAGGCGGCGTTAGCTGGGATTGAAAACCAAACGGGGTGAAATGCATAAAGGGGCGTTTTACTGGCCAGTTAAACCGTGTGTGGATAACAACAGCGGCTCGTTGGTGTGCTAATGAAACAGCGGCTCGTTGGTGTGCTAATGAAACAGCGGCTCGTTGGTGTGCTAATGATTTACAACGCCTTGTTCTCCTTGTTGGTAATTTACTAATTGGCTTAGTGTATAAACTGGAATTTGCTTGTGGGTGCTTGAGTGCATAATTGAATGGAGAAGATGATTATCCACCTTTGGTTTGTTACATTGTCTTCAGTCGTTGGTTTATTAGGACAATTACTTCATTCCTTGACATTTAACTTCAGTGCAACACTTCTGATAACCGGTGTTTATGAGTGTTTACAGCAGCAGCACTTATTAAGTCATAAGGTACGTGTTTGTGTGAGATATGGATTAAAGAATCCTTTAAATGGACCTTGAGTTAAAATGTATGTCTCAGACAGAAGCTGCTAATCCCATTTCTAAGGATAGCGAAAGGGTAAAATATGAAATACATGAATTTGATTAAATTATCTTATCAATAAAGACCGAATATGTTATATAATGATTTTTCTTCTAAAGCTTTAAAATTAAATTCTTGTTTTGCTATTTACTAATCTTTCTTTTGATAATATATGATATTGAAGGTATTTGCATTTCACATCACTAGCTCTTTGAGGAAAAAGCAGGTGATGTATATATATTTATATAAAACAATATATATAAAATATATTCAATTTAAACACACACTTTGAAACACTCCTCACCTCTTGTATGTCTCTCTCTGGGATTTATAGTTTTGAGGACAAATCCTACACAAACAACTCTTTGTCTCACACACACACACACACACACACACACACACACACACACACACACACACACACACACACACACACACACACACACACACACACACACACACACACTATAACAACCACACGTTGTAACACCTGTTCAGTAATGCTACCTGTAGCACACACACGCACACGCACACACACACGCACACGCACACGCTTCCTGGTGTAAATTCTTAATCATTGCTGGACAAAAGACACTTCCTCCCGTTTTCCATTGTTCTGTCTGTGGGTGTATAAACCTGTCCGGCTGACAGGGAACTCCCTCTGGACCGAGATCACAGATGCTCTGCTGATGGGATGTCCAGTTAGTTAGCACACACACACACACACACACACACACACACACACACACACACACACACACACACACACACACACACACACACACACACACTGAAACAACCACACACACAGAGACACACACACACACACAGATTCATCTTCATTTTACGAATTACACATGGACACACACACTATGACCATCACGTCTTCATTCAAGGACGAGTGTCAGACGCCAACACACACACACATACTGTACACACACACACACACACACACACACACACACACACACACACACACACACACACACACACACACACACACACACACACACACACACAGACAGGTCCATCTGGCTGTAATGTGTCTGCAGGTCAGGCAGGAGGCCAGCTGTGTTTGTTGGAAGCTCCAGTGAGTCTGCCGGGTCCTGCCATGATTAAGAACTCAAACTCACCCGTGTGTGTGTGTGTGTGTGTGTGTGTGTGTGTGTGTGTGTGTGTGTGTGTGTGTGTGTGTGTGTGTGTGTGTGTGTGTGTGTGTGTGTGTGTGTGTGTGTGTGTGTGTGTGTGTGTGTGTGTGTGTGTGTCATTATTTAAATGCCCAAACATGTCTACTGCTTCTTCAGACTGAGCCAGATGGTTTTTACCAACTTTGCAAAATGTTTGAGTCTTCACATTTTTGGGGGATTATCCTTTTCCTGCAATGTGTAGTTTCTTGGCTAGCTCTCAAACACATTGTATGTCATAATCTAAGGGGCGGGACATCTCTAAGCGGTTGACCAATCACAACATAACCGGCCAGCTAACCAGTCAGAGCAGACTGGACTGTGGTTTCAGACAGAGGGTGAAAAGAGGTGCTGCAGCACAGGCAGTATGAACTCAACAAAGCTGATTCTGAAACATCTGGAAAAGTTAGTTTTGGGTGAGTTTGGACTTAAATCCTTTCACTCAGCAATCAGTAAACGTTGGACCTTTGTGGCCTTGAGTTTACATTTGTCTCATTTCCCCACACGTAGAGCCCATTTTAGCATCTGTTAGCTTTCTGTGAGTCCACACCAGTCCTATGTGACCTGGTTTGGCCCGGTTTGGCCCGGTTTGGCTCTGTTTCGACACTCCTCTGGTGCTCAGCTCTCTGGGTTATATTCCTCACACTCGTGGTATCATAGCGTGCAGCTTTCCTCTCGCCCACACACAGCCATTGTGAGTGTGAAAAGCTAAAAGCTATTGAAGCTAATTGCAGCAACAAAAGCACGAGGAGTGTTTATGCTAATCCTCCTCTCTCCTCTTCATCCTCGCGTCTGTTTGCTTCACATTATGTCATTTTCAGTTCTCCCTTAATTGTTCCTTTGCTAATTGCCTTCCAATCCTCCGCTCTTAACCTCCTTCAAGTCTGTGCTTTCATTTCTTCTTTCTCTTGTTGGTTTAGCTGCTGTAATCCATCATCACTTTCTAACCCGTCTTCACTGTAACCCTATGTCTCTCAACTTCTACATCCTCTTCCTCCTTTTGTTCGTCTTCTGTCTGTAAGCCTCTCCTCCCCAGAGTGTTTCAAGACATTGAGATGGAAGAATCCTTAATCCGAACATGTTATTGTGAAAACTAGGGACAAATTCCTGTCTTTTAAGATTTTGGTTGAAGAGTTGTGTTTTTCAAGCGCCAGTCAGTTCGAAGTCAGTCAAACAGAGAAAACACACGTTGGTATGTTTCAGCCCGCTGCTGCAGATACACGCTTTACACCATCAGGAGGATACGTCCCCAGCTGACCCAGAAAGAGACGCAGGTTCTGGTCCAGGCTCTCGTCATCTCACGCCTAGACTACTGCACCTCCCTCCTGGCTGGTCTACCTGCATGTGCCATCCGACCTCTGCAGCTCATCCAGAATGCAGCGGCTCGTCTGGTCTTCAACCTTCCTAAATGTTCCCACACCACGCCGCTCCTCCGCTCCCTTCACTGGCTTCCGGTAACTGCTAGAATCCACTTCAAGACACTGGTGCTTGCGTACCATGCTGTGAATGGATCTGGCCCTTCCTACATCCAGGACATGGTTAAACCGTACACCCCAGCACGTGCACTCCGCTCTGCATCAGCCAAACGGCTCGCTGCACCCGCACTGCGAGGGGGACCCAGGTTCCCATCAGTGTTCATTTTGGCAGCTGTTTTTGATTTAGTCTTCCAGGATTTGGGCCCGCTGTTTTAATCAGGGCTGAATACCACATTTTTATTGTTTTATTATGATGTTTATTGTTGTTGTTTGTAGGGCTTTGTCCTAATATATATTTTTGCATTAGTTTAATATCATTTTTTTATTTTGCTAGGAAATTCTGAATGAAAGGCTGCGGGCAAAACTGGTTTTTCGCTGGGTTGAGTCGTGTGGGTTTTTGAGTGAGATGCGGCACAGCAGCCTGTCAGTTTACTCATGCTAGGTTAGTGGAAAGGAATATGGCAACTCAGCGCCAGATGCAGGCACATTAGAAGAAAGCAGTTACGTTACCAACGAGCAAGCAAGTCAGCTGGCAATCAATTATATTTTGTAGAGAAATTGACTCTCAAGCCGGCTCTCTCTCAAACTCCTGCTCTGTGCGCAAGCAGACCGCTGCACAGGCTATCTGCCTCGCTCAATCTCTCTCTCTCCCTTTCTCTCCGTCGCTCAACCTCACTCCACCTCTCCACCCTGTGTGCGCACCTCAAATGTGCCTGCGTGCTTGCCCAAGTTGGCACAGCGTTACAAATGTGCCACAAAACCAACCAATGGATGTATAAGACCGTCAACAGCCTTATGGCAACCTAAAACCCCTCTCTTTCCGTAACAACAATTCACGAGCGCCTCCCTCCTTCCCCCCCTTCCCCCCCTTCCCCCCCTTCCCCCATTGACAAATCGCGAGCGTCTAACAGCCCGTCGTAGTGGGCCCGCCCTGGTAAATCAAATGCCCCCCCAGAGATGTATGTCTGCCGCCGGGTCTGAAAATGGTTATTAGTTTTAGTCACATTTTAGTCATTCCTATCCTTCGTAGTTTTAATCTAGTTTTAATCGACGAAAACTCAAAACGTTTTAGTCAAAATGTGTCTCTATACTCTCTGAACGCTCCGTCCCCGGCAGATCTCTGTGTCCGCTGCAGCATACTGTTAGGCCCCGCCCCCCGAACACAGAGAGACACAGGGAGATCGCTCTTCTGGAGTGAAGAAAGCGGAAATAATGATATTGCAAGTTAGAAACGTAAGATGCATTTTGACAGACACGACGGACACTTGGGGGAAAATATGCTGCATTTTGAATGTCCGATAGTCCACCATTAACACCTTAGTCCCGTCTCGTCTCGTCAACGAAAACTAAATATACATTTCGTCATGAGTTGTGCGGGCAGAACATCTTGGATCGAGTAAATAACAAAACTGTGAACACTATTTAAAAATGCCGGGTTTTTGTAGCATGTCCCTCAGTGACGAATCTCTCCAATTTAACAAATAGCAAGTCGAGGTGACCCTTTGCTTTAGAGACCATTCAGCAAATAATGCGCCATTTCAATCTTGATTTTTTTTTATTAAAACAGATTTATTGACATGTTAACAAGATGATAGAAATCAGTAATCAAATAGTTTTGATGTTGAAGGGATATAGAGGACGTTTAATATCTGGAATGTGGGAGATGTTGACTGGATATAATTCCTGAGATGGATTAGGTGGAAGAGGGCCGCAGAGTTAACACCTTGTATGACAGCTGACATTAGGAGAGAGGATGACAGCACAATGATTGGCTGTTGAAGATCATTTGAAAATGAAGTTGCTCAACTAGGAATGTACAACCGTAATCAGCATATTATATAAGATAAGATAAGAAGGACTTTATTGATCCTAATTAGGGAAATGTTTGTGTTGCAGCAGCATAATAAGACGAGGCATTGTACAATCAAAATTCAAGACAAGAAATAAACAAGAAAGTAGAAAATATACATGTTGAATTTAACAAGGTGTTATATATATATATACATACATATATGACGGATGGAATATTAAATATTGAACAGATTATGTGGTTGATGCAGTGAGAGAAAGAGAATTGAGAATAAATGTACGCAAATGTTTAAGTTTACCATAACTTGAGCTGAGCTTCATTTGTCTTCGTGTTGGTTAGTCACAGCTAATCCGTTAGTCAGACAGAACGACTCGTTTGGACGGTGAGTCACTCGGGGAGTTAGTTACCCAGTCCATAGGTCAGTCACACACTCATCCATTGTCCAGTCATTCAGTCAGTCAGTGCATCTCCCTCCAGTCTGCATCTCTGTATCGGCTGGTGATCTTTTTATGGGCAGCAATATAACACAGTGTAGTGAATATAATGTGTGTGTGTGTGTGTGTGTGTGTGTGTGTGTGTGTGTGTGTGTGTGTGTGTGTGTGTGTGTGTGTGTGTGTGTGTGTGTGTGTGTGTGTGTGTGTGTGTGTGTGTGTGTGTGTGTGTGTGTGTGTGTGTGTGTGTGTGTGTGTGTGTGTGTGTGTGTGTGTGTGTGTGTGTGTGTGTGTGTGTGTGTGTGTGTGTGTGTGTACAATATGAATAGTGATTAGCGGGTGTGATAAGTGACACTTCCTCTCTTCACAGGCTTTTATTCCATCACTCTTCCCCTCCACACACACACACACACACACACACACACACACACACACACACACACACACACACACACACACACACACACACACACACACACACACACACACACACACACACATTGACAATGATATCTAGCTTTTTTCTTGGTTGTAATTTACAACCCTGTGCATGAATACGAGTGTGTGTTATCACATGGCTTTGGACCAATCAGCTCGAACACTCTCCTCTTCCTTTCTGTTCTTTGCTTCTTGTCTAGCTCGTGTGTTCTTGATGATTATTGACAACAGCATCAACAACAATAACAACAACAGGAGGAGTGGAAGTTAGGTGAGAGAGACACAGGTGTAGCAAGACAGGTGTGTGTGTGTGTGTGTGTGTGTGTGTGTGTGTGTGTGTGTGTGTGTGTGTGTGTGTGTGTGTGTGTGTGTGTGTGTGTGTGTGTGTGTGTGTGTGTGTGTGTGTGTGTGTGTGTGTGTGTGTGTGTGTGTGTGTGTGTGTGTGTGTGTGTGTGTGTGTGAGAGAGAGAGATATCGTGCTGTGAACTGCATCTAGCATCAATTATTCAGCTTTCTGTTGCTTTGTACAAACAAGATCTCTGGCGGAGAAGACAACACACACACACACACACACACACACACACACACACACACACACACACACACACACACACAGAGGAAACCAGACAGATATCAGGAGTGTGTGAGGGAGAGAGAATGATAGTTGAGAAGAGACTGTTCAGACTTAAATGGAGATCGACAGACCGACACCAAGGGAAAATAAACAAAAAGGTGTGATGTGTTTGCGATGTATTGTCATTTGGATTAAACCAAATGTTTGGCATATTATTTCAGTCACTAAACATCAGAAGATTGAATATGCCGATATCAGTGTGCACTATTAAAGTGGCAATACGGTCTTCAGCAGCCTTCCTTTTAGTGTTAAGCTCATATATAATGGATGGAGTCAATTTTGGCGTGTGTGTGTGTGTGTGTGTGTGTGTGTGTGTGTGTGTGTGTGTGTGTGTGTGTGTGTGTGTGTGTGTGTGTGTGTGTGTGTGTGTGTGTGTGTGTGTGTGTGTGTGTGTGTGTGTGTGTGTGTGTGTGTGTGTGTGTGTGTGTGTGTGTGTGTGTGTGTGTGTGTGTGTGTGTGTGTGTCAGCGTAACCTCAGCACCAGGTGCCTGTAACCTGCTTTGATCAATCACAGTCAGAGGCAGCAGGGTGGCACCCAACAGATGTGTGTGTGTGTGTGTGTGTGTGGGTGAGAGTGTGTGTGCACTGTTGAGGGTGTGTGTGTAGTTTGTACGTATTGAGAGGTTCCAGGGTGATATTCAGTGGTCTCTTTGTGCAGTTTGTCTCGCCAAATGTATATATTTTTTATTAATTAGGAACATTTTGGAATGATGGTGAAACAAGCAAAGCTAACATTTAACTTTTTTTAAATGAGGACATTTTCTGTTTTAAATACATATAAGAAGTTTTCAGGCGGTTCATGGACAACCTTTCCAATGCCTTGAGTTAGGCATTTTTTGGGGGGTTGCCTTGTTCTTTTCTGGGGAAATGATTGACCCTTTTGGACCATTAGGTTTAACTAGAAAGAAGGGAAGGCCAAGGTACCATTAGCATAAGAAATGTGCTCCATAATTAACTTTAACAGTGATGTTTATTTGGATGCTCGGGTTGGCGACTGCACACGACTATTTTGAGTTAAAATAAAACCGTAAAGAAAATAAATCGAGTTTTTTCAAGTCATAACGGTGAAGATTAAGTTAAATATCAGGGTGATTTTGTGCTTGCTCCGAAATGAAAAGCAATTAATACATTCAATATCAAATAAAGTTGTTCTGGGTGTTTGGGTCGATGCTCTAACTTTTGAGCAGCAGAAAGTATGTTTGAAAGTAGGAACTGGACGTTAGAAAGAAAGGTCTGCACTCTGTGTGTGTGTGTGTGTGTGTGTGTGTGTGTGTGTGTGTGTGTGTGTGTGTGTGTGTGTGTGTGTGTGTGTGTGTGTGTGTGTGTGTGTGTGTGTGTGTGTGTGTGTGTGTGTGTGTGTGTGTGTGTGTGTGTGTGTGTGTGTGTGTGTGTGTGTGTGTGTGTGTGTGTGTGTGTGGTGGTTGCAGGGGGTGCTTTAGGCCAAAGGTGTGTTGTTCTGACTCTGTTGCCAAACTAATTAGTGCTGCAGAGCTCAGAGGCCTGTGGAGAGGTTGCACCACGTGTGTGTGTGTGTGTGTGTGTGTGCTATTCTGCCAACTATCAAGTTGCTTTTCATTAACACACACCTCAAGTACATAAACACCTCAGACACACAAAAAAACATGCGCAGATTTAGACGTCCCTCTGTCAGGTCCTGACTCCGAATCATCCTGTGATGCTCCGTCTTGTTATCTGAGCCACAGGTGTGTGTGTGTGTGTGTGTGTGTGTGTGTGTGTGTGTGTGTGTGTGTGTGTGTGTGTGTGTGTGTGTGTGTGTGTGTGTGTGTGTGTGTGTGTGTGTGTGTGTGTGTGTGTGTGTGTGTGTGTGTGTGTGTGTGTGCGCAAGTGTGCATACATTCATTCACAGCAACAGCATCTTTTAATGAGCACTGCTGAAATATGATTTTGAAATAAAAACAGTAAACTTTTGAGGAACGCGTTAGCGCTCTTCTTAGCTTGAGAATCAGCCTAGATAGCTTAGCTTAGCATAACAACCAGAAGCAGAGGCAAACAGCTAGCCTGAAGTCGCTCGCTCTTAAGTAAGGGAGAAAGGGAAAGCAAGTAGAAGGAAGTATGTAGGGGAACAATGTGATATGTATTTCTGGAAAATAAAGTGGAAATTGAAATTAGAGAGGCAGAGCAAAGAGGGACAGAGAAGGATGCATACATGATAAAATAATTTAAAGATGGAAGAATAAAATGGTAATAAAACAAACAAAATGAGAAGGTAATAAGGGGAGGACGTGAGGAAAGGAAAGTTGTAACGTTAGAAATGGAGGAGAGGAAGGAAGCAGGACTCCCATGGAAGGAGGAGGGAATAAGGAAAGGAAGTGAGGAAAGAAAAGGGAAGCTGTAATGTTATTGAGGAGAGGAGGGGAGCAGGACAAATGAAGGAAGGAGGAGGGAATAAGGAAAGGAAGTGAGGAAAGGAAAGTTGTAATGTTATGGAGGAGAGGAAGGAAGCAGGACAAATGAAGAAAGGAGGAGGGAATAAGGAAAGGAAGTGAGGAAAGGAAAGTTGTATTGTTAGAAAGAGAGGAGAGGAGGGAAGCAGGACTCTCAAGGAAGGAGGAGGGAATACGGAAAGGAAGTGAGGAAAGTAAAGGGAAGTTGTAATGTTATGGAGGAGAGGAAGGAAGCAGGACTCCCAAGGAAGGAGGAGGGAATAAGGAAAGGAAGTGAGGAAAGAAAAGGGAAGTTGTAATGTTATGGAGGACAGAAGGGAAGGAAGGATGAGTGAGGATGAAGATGGAGGTTGTCTAGGGAGGAAAACTCACTGCCTTTCTGCTGGCTGTCATCCAGAGAGAAGGAGGAGAGAGTTGTGTCTTTGTTTGAAGGTTAAAGAAAGACAAGGAGAGGAAACAAGGAATGAGAGAGGAAGGAGGAGATGGAGAGAAAGGAAGGAGGAGAAAGAGAGAAAAGTAGAAGACATGATAAAGACATGAAGAGAAAGAGAGGCGAGAGTAATTGTGTGTCTCCAAGGAGGTGGCAGCTTTGATACCATTAAGTGTGTGTGTGTGTGTGTGTGTGTGTGTGTGTGTGTGTGTGTGTGTGTGTGTGTGTGTGTGTGTGTGTGTGTGTGTCGCCTGCCAATTCTTTAACGAGGGGCTGCTGCTAATTTCAGAGCTAATACTGAACTGCTCCGCTCCACTGAACACAGGGAGGAGAGGAAGAAGGGATGATATATAGGAGAGGAGAGGAGAGGGAGGAATAAGGAAATAGGAAAGAGAGGAACCAAAGGAAAGACATGAGGAAGGTGAGGTTGGATAGAGAAGGAAACAAGGATAGAGGAGGGGAGATGAGGACAGCAGAAGGTGACAAGAAAACATAAGGATAATGGAATAGGAGTTGAGGAAGACGGAGAAGGAAAGAGGTAAGGAAGGAGGAAGAATCAATGACCGGAAGGGCCTAGGAGGGAATAATAAGGAAAGAAGGAGGGAAGGAGAGTAAACTAGTGAAGAGGAGGGGAAACAATAACAAAGAAATAAAGGACATGAGAAAATGTACAAGAGGAAAACATAAGATAGGAATAAGATGGGAGGAAGAGAAGGAAATAGTAGAGCAAGCAAGGAAGGAAGTAGAAGAAAGAAAGGATGGAAGGAAAAGACAACAGAGTAAATAACTACAAACAATACATATATAAAGGTGGGGAAGAGGAAACATCTCTCTAGGAGACAAAAGGAGGGAATATGAGATGAAGTTAGGACATGGGACAATAGGGGGAAGGAAAGGAGGGGAGGATAGGAAAGGAAAAGTGTGTGAAGAAAAAGGAGGGGTCGGAGATGAAGTTAGGACATGGGACAATAGGGGGTAGGAAAGGAGGAGAGGAAGGGAAAAGTGTGTAAAGATAATAAGAATTGGGAAAAAGGAGGGATGGAAAGAGAAGGACACATGAAGGACAATAGTTGCAAATAAGTCGTCATAAGGATAAAGGCAGACTGGAGGAGTCTTAGGAGAGAGGAGGAGGAAGTAGGAAAGGACAGCAAGTGAAGTTAGACGAATGAAATGAGAGGGAGAGGAGGAAGTAGGAACACTAAAGGAGTGTCAGGAGAAAGGGAGTGAGTTCAGAGGAGGTGAAGGTGAAGCTGATTAAACTCTCCGTGCAGACGTCTCCTCCTCTTTCCTCCCCTTTCATCATCCCTCTCTCCGCCCCTCAGCATGTGGGATCTCTCTCTCTCTCTCTCTCCATCCATCTGCTTTGTTTATATTCATTTACTTTATCCCCTGACGAGGAGACGAACCCTGAATCAATCAGGGCTTCAGTGAGAGTCAATGGGAGATGGAGCTCACAATGTAACGTTTACTCGTGTGTATTTGATTTGGGAAATGTGATCAGTGTGTGCAGCAGTGAGGATGACAGTATTTTACGAGCATTTTTAGCGTTTTAAAAATATGCTAACGTTACTGATAGACAACTATTTCAATATTGGACAACTCTGCAAAGTACATGTGTGCATTCTCCCTCTGAATAAATATACAGAGTCAATCCGGGTTCAAATTTGACCGGTCCTGTTTTAACTGCTATTACATTAACACAAACACCGTTACACATCACCACATTTAATTTAACACGCTTTCAAACTGTACATATTGTATCAGACTACTGGTGTACACAAAACACTGCAGTACATATACAAAGAACAGACACTGAACATGTATTGGTGTGCCAGGTGTGATCCATGTGGGGGGAGGGGCACATAAGAGCGGGAAATGTGTCAACTTGTTGTGTGTGTGTGTGTGTGTGTGTGTGTGTGTGTGTGTGTGTGTGTGTGTGTGTGTGTGTGTGTGTGTGTGTGTGTGTGTGTGTGTGTGTGTGTGTGTGTGTGTGTGTGTGTGTGTGTGTGTGTTTTATCTGATCCGGATGGTTCAGGAACACCATGGGTGTTACAAAGTTGACTAAATCATCCAAAATCCAATGAAAGTGGTGATCAGCCATTTTCCATGTTCAAATGTCTCCTGTGAAGGATATCATGAAGCCTTAATGCAATCGACTGTAAATCAAAAAAGTTATGATTGATGAAAGTAGTGAATCGGTCAGATTTGACCCGAAGACAACAGGAGGGGTAAACCTTCCTCATGATCAGCAAATTGAGTCTTACATTCAGCTCTTACTGGTTACAAGCTGAATGTCTGTCTTGATCGAGGAAACTTCATCTTGAATCACTTCCCTTACAATTCTGCGGATGTCCTCTAGCATCTCGTTGCGTTGATCCTTAGCCTCAACCGTGCTACTGTTTAAGCTAGCAGTCGTATTGTTCACCTTTGGAGGCATGATAGCTGCACATTTATCCCAATAGTAGACCACAGATAGCTTTAATCTTAAACTGGGTCAAGTTTTGGTCGAATTAGAAAAAAAAATAGTTAATGGGTTATGAAGTATCAGAACCACCTGTTAGATCCGTCTACTCCAGTGGGGTCAAACTAAATGTCATCAAGGGCCACATCAGCATTATGGTTGCACTCAAAGGGCCGGTTGTAACTTTAAGACTATATACAAATACATATATACATATTTAATATATATAAACGTATGTATTATATTACATTATTATATTGTGGGATAGGGTAACAACTTCATAATTAACTACATCTGAAAGCAGAAGTCTAGGGCAAATAATTGGAAGTTTCTTCAGTGAGAATGTCATAAAATGATTTTTTTTAAAAGCAACATTCTGGAAAAAATGTGAAAATGTAAAAGAAATTGAAATTTTGAAGCAAAAATGTCAAATTCTGAGAAAAAAGTCAAATTCTGAATAAAATTCACATTTGAGATGCATTGTGGGACATGTAGTTTATGGGCAACGTGCTTCTGTAAATCGGCACGTAACCGTATAATAAACGTATTATATTCTTTCAGAGCTCTTTTGGGCCACATGAAATGAAGTCGCGGGCCGGATTTGGCCCCCGGGCCTTAAGTTTGACACCCCTGGTCTACTCCATTAGACACCCCTAGCGGTCCCTCTGAATAAATATACAAATACAAATATGGTAACAAGTTTTAAATAGTTAACCTGAACTTAGTATTATGGTAGTTTAAAAATAAGTTCCTTTGTCTTAAAACTTTTATTTTTCTTTGGATAAAACATTGATAAATACATTAGTTTTTGGCATTAATATACATGTATTTTTGCACACGGTCTCATATATAAACCTCAGCAGCACCAGATTGATTTTACACCGTTGCTTATAAATATTTCACCCATTAGTGTGTTCAGTTTATTCTTTATTTGTATTAATGTTTAACATAAATTAAAGTCTGTTAATTATAAGAAGACTTATCGTAATTTGTAACCTTGCGTTTATTCCTGTTGTTGTTTTTTTTGTGTTAATAATTCATGTTACTATTAATCCTCAGTAATTAATACCCAAAACTCATATCCATAAAATTAACATTATCACCCCATAATGTTTATTATCATATTTGTCATGAGAGATTTTCTTAATTCTGCATTAATGAATTTGTGCATTAAAGTTTCCTTAGAAAACAGATAACTGCTGGAATGAAATGACAAAATGTCTGGAGGCAAAACATTACATTATAGATATTTACTGAATAAATAACAGGGAATTACAGATATATTATCAGGTGTATATCAATATGTAGTGTCTCTACTTTAAAGAGTCCTCTCCTGCTGATGTTCAGGTGTATATCAGTATGTAGTGTCTCTACTTTAAAGAGTCCTCTCCTGCTGATGTTCAGGTGTATATCAGTATGTAGTGTCTCTACTTTAAAGAGTCCTCTCCTGCTGATGTTCAGGTGTATATCAGTATGTAGTGTCTCTACTTTAAAGAGTCCTCTCCTGCTGATGTTCAGGTGTATATCAGTATGTAGTGTCTCTACTTTAAAGAGTCCTCTCCTGCTGATGTTCAGGTGTATATCAGTATGTAGTGTCTCGACTTTAAAGAGTCCTCTCCTGCTGATGTTCAGGTGTATATCAGTATGTAGTGTCTCTACTTTAAAGAGTCCTCTCCTGCTGATGTTCAGGTGTATATCAGTATGTAGTGTCTCTACTTTAAAGAGTCCTCTCCTGCTGATGTTCAGGTGTATATCAGTATGTAGTGTCTCGACTTTAAAGAGTCCTCTCCTGCTGATGTTCAGGTGTATATCAGTATGTAGTGTCTCTACTTTAAAGAGTCCTCTCCTGCTGATGTTCAGGTGTATATCAGTATGTAGTGTCTCTACTTTAAAGAGTCCTCTCCTGCTGATGTGCAGGTGTATATCAGTATGTAGTGTCTCTACTTTAAAGAGTCCTCTCCTGCTGATGTTCAGGTGTATATCAGTATGTAGTGTCTCGACTTTAAAGAGTCCTCTCCTGCTGATGTTCAGGTGTATATCAGTATGTAGTGTCTCTACTTTAAAGAGTCCTCTCCTGCTGATGTTCAGGTGTATATCAGTATGTAGTGTCTCTACTTTAAAGAGTCCAATAGAACAATAATGTCATTGTTAGCTAATGAATGTTTCCATGGTGACCAACGGCAACATGACAACGTTTTCATTGGTCCCTCTTCTTTAGAGAAGACCAGGAAATGATGGATACACGGATCGTGTTCAAATAAATAGGCACGCAATGACTCTAAATAATAATGATCACGCCACCAAACACACATTCAGACTAAAGGAACCAGCCTGTTTGGAAAATGAGAGAAGTAGAAAGTACAGGTATTTGAGTTCAACATGTAAGAAGTAGAAACTACAGGTATTTGTGTTCAACATGTGAGAAGTAGAAAGTACAGGTATTTGAGTTCAACATGTAAGAAGTACGAGTAAAAAGTAGTGGAGTAAAGTACTGATACCAGAAACATGTATTTAAGTATAGTAACAAAGTATTTGTACTCCACTACTTCCCTCCTCTGATAATCACCCACCAACAGTTTGGCTGATTGATGTGTTTTAATACTTTTTGGTGCTCCATGACACAGATGTCTCCATTTCTCTCATTGAGACATTTTGGAAATTGTCCCACAGTTTTTGGACGTGTTCTCACCTTCTATCTGTTTAACAATCTATGCCTGCCACGCTGCTTTAGCTTCAGCCCGAGCATGACAGCAAGCAGATCGCGCTGCCGTGAACACACACAAACACACTCTGCTGCAGGTAATAACACACCGTTTTAGGGGAATAAATATTTGATATTTGATTTAACAGTAGATTTCATCTCTAAACAGTTCACAAAAGCTTCCTTATACTCTCTTTCTGGGATCATAAAGTCATATTTGGTGTTTTAATGGAGCGTGGAAGCAGTTTACTCCAGCTGTCATTCATGGTGTCATGGAACAGCTGTTGTTGTTTGTGCATTTATTATACTACACTGCAAATACAATACTATAATGCTCATATCCAAGCAAAAGCAACTAAACTTGAGTTAAAAAGCACTGAGACCCCTTTGTGAGGCTTTCTTCTGCAGCTGAGAACAAAGAATTGTGCTGTAATGAGCCCTAAAACCTGGAAAAGACATTTCCTCTTCCCTCTTCTTGTGGGAGTCAATGGTTTCTGAACATGGTTTTGGTTAGTTGCCGGAAACAAGTTGAATAGATTTTGTTTGAAGATATAAAATACCCCAATCGTGAATGTCTGAACCTTCTATGTCATGAAAATATGCTAACAACTAACTAAATAACGTTGAGTCTGCCTTTAGCTTAGCGTTGTTGCGCAGCGTTAGGCTATAAACAAACTTCAGCACTGTCACATGACTTCACGTCACCACCGCTAAGCTAAAGGAGGCTAATGTTGGGCTATAAAGGAACTACAGCACGGTCACATGACTTCACGTCACCACCGCTAAGCTAAAGGTGGCTAATGTTGGGCTATAAAGGAACTACAGCACGGTCACATGACTTTACGTCACCACCGCTAAGCTAAAGGAGGCTAATGTTGGGCTATAAAGGAACTACAGCACGGTCACATGACTTCACGTCACCACCGCTAAGCTAAAGGTGGCTAATGTTGGGCTATAAAGGAACTACAGCACGGTCACATGACTTCACGTCACCACCGCTAAGCTAAAGGAGGCTAACGTTGGGCTATAAAGGAACTACAGCACGGTCACATGACTTCACGTCACCACCGCTAAGCTAAAGGTGGCTAATGTTGGGCTATAAAGGAACTACAGCACGGTCACATGACTTCACGTCACCACCGCTAAGCTAAAGGAGGCTAATGTTGGGCTATAAAGGAACTACAGCACGGTCACATGACTTCACGTCACCACCGCTAAGCTAAAGGAGGCTAATGTTGGGCTATAAAGGAACTAAAGCACGGTCACATGACTTCACGTCACCACCGCTAAGCTAAAGGTGGCTAATGTTGGGCTATAAAGGAACCACAGCACGGTCACATGACTTCACGTCACCACCGCTAAGCTAAAGGTGGCTAATGTTGGGCTATAAAGGAACTACAGCACGGTCACATGACTTCACGTCACCACCGCTAAGCTAAAGGTGGCTAATGTTGGGCTATAAAGGAACTACAGCACGGTCACATGACTTCACGCCACCACCGCTAAGCTAAAGGCTAATGTTGGGCTATAAAGGAACTACAGCACGGTCACATGACTTCACGCCACCACCGCTAAGCTGAAGGAGGCTAATGTTGGGCTATAAAGGAACTACAGCACGGTCACATGACTTCACGTTTATTTCCTTGTTTGCAACTGGAGTTTGTAAGACAAGAAGAAGCTTCAGATATTCACCAGTGGGTTATTCATTGAGAAAATCTCCTCAGACCTTATTTCAGGCGTCTAACAAAAAACAC